>NC_090742.1:19535666-19538166 GCF_036898095.1 Palaemon carinicauda
CATAGATTTTGAGTATGTTGGTGCATAAGCAGTGTGATAGTGTCCCCAGTGTTTTGGGAACTTCCACACTATCAGAGCTTATGATAAGAGTTATCTGAAATACAGTGTGTAGGGTACAGAGGAATTTTGACAGGAGATAATTTGTTGACGGCAGTTAGAAATTTTAAAAATTAAATGGAATTTTGAAAATGGAGACGAAAGAATAAGTGCTTCCGATTAAGACACGGTTTGAGATAACATTTGAGTTATATTTCGAAAGCTGTGAAGTCTGGATAAGGATAGGATATAGAGGTGCAAATCTGTGCAATGTGAAAGCGAGTCATGTAAGGAGTATAAATGGGATGATGAATCCAGGCTGTAGAATATTGATTGGTGATAGTAAAGATAAGTTACAAATACCAATGAAAAGTTTTATAATATTTGTAAGCAGGGAAAGGTGAAAGTGAATCTGGGCTTAAATTTAATCCAGGGGTGAAACGGTTTCTGTATCGCCATGATCAGCTAAAGTCTACTAATCAAGACCACCCATACTAGATTGGTTTGTTATGAGGGATCAGACTAATGTCTCCCACCATCATCAATTCGCAATAACCAGTTTGGTGATGAAATGGCTAAACTTCAGAAATGAATGGGCATATCAGAGGCCTCTGCATTGCAGTGAACTGGAAACGGCCGCATTTTTTTTTGTTGTCTATATATATATATATATATATATATATATATATATATATATATATATATATATATATATATATATATATATATATATCATCATCATCATCATCATCATCATCATCTCTTACGTATATTGACGCAAAGGGCCTTGACTTGATTTCGCCAGTCGTCTCTATCTTGAGCTTTTAATTCAATACTTCTTCATTCATCATCTCCTACATCTCCTCTATATATGTGTGTATGTGTATGTAAACATTAGCTTTGCCACTTACTGCTGCATGTTCGCAGTACATCCCATGAGTAAACAGAATCTCTCCATTCTTTTCCAAAGGCCATCATCGTTTTACTTGCATATACGGCTGTGATGTCCGCCCATCACATAATAGGAGATGCCCAAGTAGAGGCTGCATTTCGCGAAACTGAAACGGAGCCTGTGATCGAAGCCGGAACTCCCATCTACGACTACGTAGATTACGAAGTCATCTACGGGAATGGGACCCTGCCTGAAGAAGACATTATTGCCACCGGCGTTAGTCCTACTGAAGGGACTACTATAATTACCATTTTTAAATGAGGGTCGTTTTAGATAAACCCCTACGCCCGGGAGATTCCAGGATATTGAATCGAGAAGTCTTCAAATAGTTTGCATTGGAAATAACCAATCTTACTTTTGCCTATGGAATCATTTTACTGTTTATTGTATATTATATTTAAAACCTGTGAATTTTAAATACAGCCTGGCATGTAATTGAAAATCTTTCATTTTTATTCCTAAACCTTCATTTTAATTATGTGAAATATCTTTACCTAAGGACTTAATATTATCAAAGGGGTGCATAAAATGGCTGCATTATTTATATATTATTTATGAAATTGTTTAGAAGAAGTCCGTTATTCTTGATTGCTTTGTAAACCTTGTGGCATCGGTGATGTCGTCTTTCTAATTGCTTGTGAGACGAAAGTTGACCTCAGTGGACATCAAGTTCGAAGCTGAAAGTCTGTGATAGATTTTTGTAGGCTCATGACCTTATTACTGTTCCCCTGTGCCAGTGAGGGCTATGGGGTGGGGGGCAGACCTTGCTGTTCCTCCGAGCTAGGGATAGGATTTTTGTTATAAGACCTGACTTTACTGTTTCTATGAGCTAGGGGATTGTGAAAAATAAGAAGAATGTCCTCCAGTGTAGTGGTTCCTGTTGGAGCAACCAGGTAAGCGAGGATCGGGATTTTTCGAGGGCACTGTACCTTATAGTTTTTGTGAGCTAGGCATTGAGAGTTTATGAGAGGGTCGGTAAGACATCGACAGCCATTACCTTGCATCTCCAGGTCTCATTTTAGGTGTAGAGGGATAATTTCGGTAGGTGTTCATTTGTTTGCGCTTAAGTGTAACCAGAGGTTACAGTCTTTTCTGTATGGAGCCAGTTATGAGGAGGAAATTAGATTTTAACAAAACTGAAAATATGATTGCTATTAGGCCTGTGACACTGTATCTTCATCAACCAGATCCTCTTATGGATAATGTTTCTTTAGCTACTTGCAGTTCATTCAAAATTACAGGAGTCATCCTTGATTGAAGAATCACTTTAGAAAATATACCGACATGTCTATTTCCTCAGTTTAAAAAAAAAAATCGACATAAAAAAATCTTCCATAACCTAGGACTACCTGCATATCATGACAAAATGTGTTCATTCTTTTATTTTAAATGATTTGAATATTGTATTCAGCATTAGCTCTAATCGTGAATTGTAAGAAAAAACTAAGGGTGTTGTAAATTCTTGAATTCTGATCTAAATATGAATCTTACCGTCGTTCACTTAGATAAACT
>NC_090742.1:19545666-19548166 GCF_036898095.1 Palaemon carinicauda
GATGTCGTCTTTCTAATTGCTTGTGAGAAGAAAGTTGACCTCAGTGGACATCAAGTTCGAAGCTGAAAGTCTGTGATAGATTTTTGTAGGCTTATGACCTTATTACTGTTCCCATGTGCCAGTGAGGGCTATGGGTTTGGCGGCAGACCTTGCTGTTCCTCTGAGCTAGGGATAGGATTTTTGTTATAAGACTTGACTTTACTGTTTCTATGAGCTAGGGGATTGTGAAAAATAAGAAGAATGTCCTCCAGTGTAGTGGTTCCTGTTGGAGCAACCAGGTAAGCGAGGATCGGGATTTTTTAGGGCACTGTACCTTACACTTTTTGTGAGCTAGGCATTGAGAGTTTATGAGAGGGTCGGTAAGACATCGACAGCCATTACCTTGCATCTCCAGGTCTCATTTTGGGTGTAGAGGGATACTTTTGGTAGGTGTTCATTTTTTTGCGCTTAAGTGTAACCAGAGGTTACAGTCTTTTCTGTATGGTGCCACTTATGAGGAGGAAATTAGATTTTAACAAAACTGAAAATATGATTGCTATCAGGCCTGTGACACTATCTTCATCAACCAGATCCTCTTATGGATAATGTTTCTTTAGCTACTTGCAGCTCATTCAAAATTACAGGAGTCATCCTTGATTGAAGAATCACTTTAGTAAATATACCGACATGTCTATTTCCTCAATTTAAAAAAAAGAAAATCGACATTAAAAAATCTTCCATAACCTAGGAGTACCTGCATATCATGACAAAATGTTTTCATTCTTTTATTTTGAATGATTTGAATATCGTATTCAGCATTAGCTCTAATCGTGAATTGTAAGAAAAAACTAAGGGTGTTGTAAATTCTTGAATTCTGATCTAAATATGAATCTTACCGTCGTTCACTTAGATAAACTGTGCTTAATAAGAATTTCCTTAATACTGACCATCCCTTGTATTCAGATCTTCCAATACTATATAATTCCAAGACTCCCCTTTTCATTTCCAAAGCCCAATACTCTTCGGATTTCTAAAGTTTCATTTCGACTGTGAAAAAATTTTTGAATGATCTCCAACCCCCCCCCCAAAAAAAAAAAAAAAAAACTGAATTAGTTGAAATTCGGGAGTTGTAATCTTGTATAATAGATTTTGTTATTTATTTATTCAACTTTTAGTCGATTAATTTTGTTCCGGTGATCGCTTAATTCTATAGTTTATTCATTACTTCTCTGTTTTTAACACAGGTTTCTTTCCCCATTTGGAACCGTCAGGCCTATAGTATTTTGATTTTCTAAATAGGGCTAAATCTTGGCTTTGAATAATGATAATTATAATAATAATGTTAGTGATAAAGATAATATATTCTGCTACTCATTAACGCCCATAATACCTATATTAACTTATAATTCATAAAATTTCTAGACTAATAAATCCTTAGTAACTACCCGTTTGTTTCTGCATTTTAATTGACTTCATTTTAGAGTGGTTAATCTTATGTTATCAAGAATCTACGATTTCATGCATAAAGACTTGATTCATCTCCCCTATATAGAAAAGAGAAACTGTCTGGCTATATAGGAGTGTTGGTGAAAATGCCAAAAAAGTGGACATGAGTCTTGTTATAGTTTATATGTGACATATCTGTTTTTGACGTTGTTAATAGTTTATATATGACATATCTATTTTGACGTTGTTACTGTTTTTAGATTGATTTATTGATAATTTGTTCCCATCATTATTTTATTTCCTTATTACCTTTGCTCACTGGGCTATTTTTCCCTATTGGAGTCCTTGGGCTTATAGCATCTTGCCATTCCAACTATGGTAACTAGGGTTGTAGCTTGGCTAGTAATAATAATAATAATAATAATAATAATAATAATAATAGTAATAAAAATTACAGAGGCATCACATTTACGTCAGTTGCATTGAAAATGTATAATGTGCTCATTCTAAAGAGACTAGAGAGAAAGATTGATGAAAAGCTGAGAGATGAACAAGCAGTATTTAGAAAAGGTAAAAGTTGTCCTGACCAAATTTTCTTTTTAAGACATGTGGTACAGCAATATGTAGAATATAGAAATCCACTTTGATGGCATTTGTGGACTATGAAAAAAGCCTTTGATAGTGTGCACCGGCCAATTTTGTGGAGAGTCCTGCGTCATTATGGAGTTCCTCTTAAATATGTAAATTTGATTAAGTCTGTTCATGAGCATAGCAAGCGCAAAGTTAATATTAGTGGAGTTCCATCAAATGAATTTCCAGTGAACATTGGAGTACTCCAAGGGAATGTGTTGTCACCTATGTTGTTCATCCTCCTCATGGATTTTGTAATGCATAGAATTGTTGGAGATGATGGAGAAGGATTGGACTGGATTGGTAACAGGAAATTAGCTGACCTAGAGTATATTGATGACGCTGTCCTTATTAGCAGAACGCCACAGGAATTGCAAAGCTTGCTTACCAGAATGCATGAAACATCACATGAGGTTGGACTCATAATAAATATAAGACAGACAGA
>NC_090742.1:19555484-19557984 GCF_036898095.1 Palaemon carinicauda
AACACCCATTATACCTATATTAACTTATAATTCATAAAATTTCTAGACTAATAAATTCTTAGTAACTACCCGTTTGTTTCTGCATTTTAATTGACTTCATTTTAGAGTGGTTAATAACCTTATGTTATCAAGACTTGATTCATCTCCCCTATATAGAAAAGAGAAACTGTCTGGCTATATAGGAGTGTTGGTGAAAATGCCAAAAAAGTGGACATGAGTCTTTTTATAGTTTATATGTGACATATCTGTTTTTGACGTTGTTAATAGTTTATATATGACATATCTATTTTGACGTTGTTACTGTTTTTAGAATGATTTATTGATAATTGGTTCCCATCATTAATTTATTTCCTTATTTCCTTTGCTCACTGGGCTATTTTTCCCTATTGGAGCCCTTGGGCTTATAACATCTTGCCATTCCAACTATGGTAACTAGGGTTGTAGCTTGGCTAATAATAATAATAATAATAATAATAATAATAATAATAATAATAATAATAATAATAATTACAGAGGCATCACACTTACGTCAGTTGCATTGAAAATTTATAGTCTGCTCATTATAAAGAGACTAGAGAGAAAGATTGATGAAAAGCTGAGAGATATACAAGCAGTATTTAGAGAAGGTAAAAGTTGTCCTGACCAAATTTTCTTTTTAAGACATGTGGTACAGCAATATGCAGAATATAGAAATCCACTTTGATGGCATTTGTGGACTATGAAGAAGCCTTTGAGAGTGTGCACCGGCCAATTTTGTGGAGAGTCCTGCGTCATTATGGAGTTCCTCTTAAATATGTAAATTTGATTAAGTCTGTTCATGAGCATAGCAAGCGCAAAGTTAATATTAGTGGAGTTCCATCAAATGAATTTTCAGCGAACATTGGAGTACTCCAAGGGAATGTGTTATCACCTATGTTGTTTATCCTCCTCATGGATTTTGTAATGCATAGAATAGTTGGAGATGGTTGAGAAAGATTGGACTGGATTGGTAACAGGAAATTACCTGACCTAGAGTATATTGATGACGCTCTCATTATTAGCAGAACACCACAGTACTTGCAAAGCTTGCTTACCAGAATGCATGAAACATCACATGAGGTTGGACTCATAATAAATATAAGACAGACAGAGATGATGAGAACTGAATATGCAATGGAAGATGAAATATCATTGGAGGAGGAAGGAGTAATGAGGTAGAATCATTTAAATATTTAGGAAGTATGATCTCTAATACAGGATCTTTAGAATATGAGTTCAATGAAAGATTGAAAAAAGAAAGTCAGACAATGGCTAGGTTAAGTAAAATTTCGGAATAAAATCACCTGAAATTACATTTAAAAATCAGACTATATATCAGTTTAGTAAGATCGGTGCTACTGTATGGACGTGAGTCGTGGTATGACAATGAAACAATATCCAATAGATTTTGTAGATTTGAAAACAAAGCCCTCAGAAGAATATTGGGAGTTAGATGGCAGGACAGGATTAGAAGCGAAACTATGAGAAGGATTACTCGAGTGCCATATGTGGATGAGATCTTGGTGAGGGGTAGATTGAGATAGTTTGGGCAAGCTCTAAGCACTCCTCAATAGAGATTAGTTCACCAAACTTTCAACTGGGCTCCTCAAGGCACTAGAAGAATTGGAAGACTCCGGCCTACATGGTTGAGGACTATGAAATGGGAAATAGGAGATGATGAATGGAGAAGTATTGATTTCAAAGCTAAAGATAAAGACGACTTGCTAAATCTAACCACTCGGTCCATATAATATTTTTATAGTTTTGCTTTAGGCTTAACTAACGCTCTCTAGAATGTTCGTGTAAATGTTAAAGAATTTTAACGCATTTAAAAGGGTTTTATGAATTCGACAACAATGACCTTAGCATTTCTGACGCCAAATTTGATCTATTATTCTATTGAATTAAATTATATAATCTTTTCCTGTGCCAGTTATTAGTGTAAACAAATGTTCAATACTCTACACATTTTTGAATGCAGCAGATACGCTGTCTCAACATTACATTAACTACATTCATGATCATCATCATCATCAGCTTTGATTAATCCACTGCAGGACAAATGCCTCAGACATATCCTGCCAGTTTATACCCGCAAGTTTTCTTAGCTCGTCAATCTATTGTCATCTCGTCCTTCCTCTGTTTCTTTTGCAATCTCTAGGGACCCATTCTGTTATTCTTAATGTCCATCTATTATCTGTCCTTATTATATGTCCTGCCCTGTTTCTTTTGTAATCTCTGGTGACTCAGTCGGTTATTCTTCTTGTTCATCTATTATCTGTCCTTCTCGTCATATGTCTTGCCCATGTTTGATTGTTTTTCTTACATGATATTAGAATAAATTACTCTTTCATTAGCAACGGATATCAGTACTGTATCTATTTGCATCCCATCTAAAATTCCACGCAATGAAATCATAAATCACACAAAAATCAAATCATCTTTCAATTTCCTGGTTTCATCCGAACTCAACCGGATCTCA
>NC_090742.1:19562984-19567984 GCF_036898095.1 Palaemon carinicauda
TCCCCACTCAGATATGCAACCCTCTGTAAATTGTTTGTTATTAACGAATGGAAATAGCTCAGTTCTTAACGCATTAACAACCCCATTTTATAAAGCAGGATGTCGTTAAACTTGTTATTCAATTCCATTCCTTATGGTTTAAAGGAAAAACGGTATTTATCAATAAATTAGACTTTAGGGGAGCAATCTCCTCTATATGGCAAGATAAAGTTTCTGGATATATATATATATATATATATATATATATACAGTATATTCATACATACATACTTGGTCACGCCCAAACGTATAACCACTCTGTCTCACTCCGAGGAACTAGTCATACCCTGGTGAGAGGGGGTACCCAAGAGGAAAGGGGGAGGGCACTGGAAGTGTTGAATTTGCGTGCCTGCATAGGCCTACTGTATCATTTTTGACGGGTCGCGTACACTATTATTACATATATCAATGATTATATAAAACTTTTAAAATAGAACTCCTATTTAGAAGACGAAACGGCAAAGTATTGGACGGGAAACCATTAAGCTAAATGAACAGTAAACCACTGGAATGCTTTTTTGTCAATGTTCATTCATTAGGCAAAACATTGATATGGATAAATGCTGCTAATGTCTAGATATTCAAGGTCTCTCTCTCTCTCTCTCTCTCTCTCTCTCTCTCTCTCTCTCTCATATATATATATATATATATATATGTATGTATATATATATATATATATATATACACACACATATATAAACTTACACATTTATATCATATATATGTTTGTAAGTTATATGTAAACATATATGTATATGTATACATGTACGTACATGAATATATATGCATATATATACATATATATATGAATATATATACATATATATATATATATATATATATATATATGAATATATATACATATATACAGTATATATCTATTTAATCATGTATGTGTGTACCTATATCTATTTACTTATATATATATATATATATATATATACATATATGTGCGTGTATGAATATGTAAATATATATATATATATATATATATACATATATATACACACACATATATATATATAAATATATATATATATATATATATATATACATTTAATTGTTTGGAAGACCTGATGGCAGTAACTTCTGCTCCTGGCAAACTACCAGCAAACCTGATTTCATTGAGGCGTCAGCTTTGGTACTGGTTTGCTCAGTCTGACAAAGTTGTACCACAGCACTTTTACGATCTTCTGACACAAATACGCAATAAGATTTTTCCCTTTACTAGTAAGAGGTACAGAAATGTTCCTTTCCTCGCCCATATCAGCTGATGTGATGTTTCGGTGGCATACAAAATTTAAACAGGCAACGACCATACACATTACCAAAATCTTGTATGTGCAAAAAGTAAATCATTGATGTCTATATTTCTGAATGTACTACCCTAAGTGGAAGTAGGTGTTAGACTGTATAATCTTTGAACTATTTCTCTTTTATAATAAAGGGAAAGTGTGTGGATATATATAGTATATATATATATATATATATATATATATATATATTTCTTTCCAGTCACGCTGTCGTCCTGCTGGCAGGAGAGAGGTGTTAGTCATTTTTGACGGGTCGCGTACACTAGTCAAGATTACAAGAGGGGTCTTTTAATAGTTTTTTTTTTAATGAAAAATTAACTGCAGTGCTAATTGACTTATAAATGAGATATTCGCGTATCAGTGTTGCTCTTTGATGAGTTTAAATTCCATTTACTATGCTCAGTTGTAACTTTTGCACTGTCAGATCACACGATGATAAAAAATTTTAAGAATTAAATTTTTTATAATGGCAATATTTGTATAATTGTATCTGTAGGAGGCAAGAATGTTAATTTGAATTTCATATGAAGATGTAAGCAATAAGACAAAAAAATTAATTCATATGAATGATGCACTTTATATAAAGTTGGGAGGAGGTTATGTTTTCGCCCCTGTTTGTTTGTTTGTGAACAACTTCCTAGCCAATTTTACTCATAGAGTACTGAAACTTTCAGGGATTAATTGTTATGTTGAGACGTGGAAGTGATTCAATTTTGAAAGTCCTAGGTCAAAGGTTAAGGTCAATGTCGAGCAAAAGGTCGACCGAATTAACCCTAACCTTAACCCAAAGTTCGCACTTGGTTGTCGCAAAGACTAGAAATACGCCTACGGTTTAAATGGACTTTGGGAAAGGCAAGTTGGTTTTGAGAAATAAGCAGCCTTGGCGGAGGTCAGCACTTTCAGAGTGCTCTTCTACTATAACATATTTTTAATCTTTTTATACCGTTATAGACCGAGTTTGTTTTATTATTTGCCACCTTTGAAGATTGCTGACTGCTATATAGACCTCTGACTTGTTTGTATTCTTGCTGCTCTCAACACCACCTGTCGTTGCTTATTTATTTGTTTGTGAGCAACTTTACACAAAAGGTGAATATAACAGAGGTGATAGTTGTGTCACGACTCAGTTGGTGTGGGCAAATTTTGAGGATGAATGGTGGGGAGGGAGTGAGGAGGGCTTGGGAGGGGGGAACCTGTTAAGGAGGGAGATCGGGTGGGAAGGCAGAGAATTAGAAGGCGAGATAAGGTGAAGGATGATATGGAGAGAAGGGGTTTGGTAGAAGAGGATGCCTTTGATTGAAGGCATTGGAGAAGACGCATCAGGCAACCGACTCCCTAATATAGGGACAACGGTGGGAAAAAACTTTACACAAAAACTACTGTATTGAATTTGACCAAACTTGGTATTCATGTTGCATATGTCCCAAGGACGAATCTGTAACATTTTGAATAAAGTACATCAAAGTACAAGTACACAGCAGTACTTTAAAAATAATCGCAAATCGCAAAAATAATGTTAGGTAAATGGCAAATATGTTGTCAGTATATTTTTGTTTACGAACTACATTACGCAAAAAATAGGGAACCAATTTCAACGAAACTTTGTGGACATGTAGGGTATGACCAAAGGACAAATGCATCAGATTTTGGAGAAAATTCCTCGAAGTTTAAGTACGTAGTGGAGTTAAGAGCAAAATAAGACTAATTGGCATGGCAAAGGCATACTCTCTACTGTACCCATCTAATTGAATTATAATAAACCTCGCAGTTACTGTAATTTATATTTAATTATACGCTTAGGCCCATTTGTTACCATTTTGTATTATACTATATTGGATATTATAATCATAATTATTTCAATCTGAAAACAAGAAAAAACTCGAGAGAGAGAGAGAGAGAGAGAGAGAGAGAGAGAGAGAGAGAGAGAGAGAGAGAACCTCGCACATTCAACTTACCCTCATTAAGTAATTGATTTATTAAGGTTATCATCGCAGCCGCTATGTAACCCTCAACTTAATTTTTATTCTTTTTAATTTTTTTACGAAATTACCAAGCTATATACTGTATCTCATCGCCATCCAAAGATTAATTACCTACAAATTCATCAATAAATCCATCTCTCCAGATGACTAACCAACCACCACCACCACCAACACGGAATTTACAAAATTACCAAGTTATTTATCTCATCGCCATCCAGAGATTAATTACCTGTAAATGCATCTATAAATCCGTCTTCGCAGATGACTGGATCACCTTCAATATCACGACACCACTAGGAAGATGAGAGGAACCTTTAAGAGCCGATCCAACCTGCTGACCGCAGAGCTCACCGCCATAGCCTCAGTTTACTCCCTCGCCAAGATTGATGGCTGTCGTAGACCTTTTCCTCTGCCTTCACCTTACAGGAGACAGCGTTCTCCAATTTGTTAATTAACCAGAAGGATTGAGCCGCGAACCACATGTGTCTTGTACTAGGACTTCCTCACTTTTAGGGTTGTGGTTGGCCTATTGGAAGCGTCCTTGTCTCTTGTACTCGGACTTCCTCACTTTAGTTTTAGGGTTGTGGTGGCCTATTGGAAGTGTCCCTGTCTCTTGTACTCGGACTTCCTCATTTTAGTTTTAGGGTTGTGGTGGCCTATTGGAAGCGTCCCTGTCTCTTGTACTCGGACTTACTTTAGTTTTAGGGTTGTGGTGGCCTATTGGAAGCGTCCCTGTCTCTTGTACTCGGACTTCCTCACTTTTAGGGTTGTGGTGGCCTATTGGAAGCGTCCCTGTCTCTTGTACTCGGACGTACTTTAGTTTTAGGGTTGTGGTGGCCTATTGGAAGCGTCCCTGTCTCTTGTACTCGGACTTACTTTAGTTTTAGGGTTGTGGTGGCCTATTGGAAGCGTCCCTGTCTCTTGTACTCGGATTTCCTCACTTTTAGGGTTGTGGTGGCCTATTGGAAGCGTCCCTGTCTCTTTTACTCGGACTTACTTTAGTTTTAGGGTTGTGGTGGCCTATTGGAAGCGTCCCTGTCTCTTGTACTCGGACTTACTTTAGTTTTAGGGTTGTGGTGGCCTATTGGAAGCGTCCCTGTCTCTTGTACTCGGACTTCCTCATTTTAGTTTTAGGGTTGTGGTGGCCTATTGGAAGCGTCCCTGTCTCTTGTACTCGGACTTCCTCATTTTAGTTTTAGGGTTGTGGTGGGCCTATTGGAAGCGTCCCTGTCTCTTGTACTCGGACTTCCTCATTTTAGTTTTAGGGTTGTGGTGGCCTATTGGAAGCGTCCCTGTCTCTTGTACTCGGACTTACTTTAGTTTTAGGGTTGTGGTGGCCTATTGGAAGCGTCCCTGTCTCTTGTACTCGGACTTACTTTAGTTTTAGGGTTGTGGTGGCCTATTGGAAGCGTCCCTGTCTCTTGTACTCGGACTTCCTCATTTTAGTTTTAGGGTTGTGGTGGCCTATTGGAAGCGTCCCTGTCTCTTGTACTCGGACTTCCTCACTTTTAGGGTTGTGGTGGCCTATTGGAAGCGTCCCTGTCTCTTGTACCGGACTTCCTCATTTTAGTTTTAGGGTTGTGGTGGCCTATTGGAAGCGTCCCTGTCTCTTGTACTCGGACTTCCTCATTTTAGTTTTAGGGTTGTGGTGGCCTATTGGAAGCGT
>NC_090742.1:19572984-19575484 GCF_036898095.1 Palaemon carinicauda
CCCTCTCCAAAGTTAGCGAATCAAAGACAGCAAAGGGGTGTTTTTGCTATTGAAAGCATTAAAATTCTACAAATTGTGTTGCCATATTTCATTCTGTTTCATCATTTGACGTTTCGAATATCCACTGCAAATACTGAATACACACACACACGTGTGTATATATATATATATATATAGATATATATATAGATATATATATATATATATATACACACAGTATATATATACGGAGTATATATATATATATATATATACAGTATATATATACGGAGTATATATATATATATATACAGTATATATATACGGAGTATATATATATATATATCATGAATCTGTAAATTCACGTAGAAATTATTGGAGTGTCGCAGCTATACAATTCCTCCCGTTAACAGCTACATTAAATTATTTCGACATTAGTCTTCTTCAAGTCATAGATAAAAGAAAACGTACTTTCGGATATGGTTCGATGTAAAATAATAATAAAAAACATCATACATAAGTTATACCGGCCTAAGTGACATTCAGAGAGAGAGAGAGAGAGAGAGAGAGAGAGAGATTCGGCCTGAATACATTATTTTTAATATATTTGTAGTACGTTCCATAACTTTTTGTGTTAGGTTGGTGACAACAAAATAGACAAAGGTGAAAACATGACCTCCTTGGCGAAGGTAATAATAATAATAATAATAATAATAATAATAATAAGGTGACAAACAAATAGAGGTGAAAACATGTCTTCCTTGGCAGGAAGGGGGAAGCCCTGCCCTGGCAGCGGGAAGGGGAGGAGCCCCGCCCTGCCAGCGGCAAGGGGGGAGCCCCGCCTTGCCAGCAGGAAGGGGGGGAATCCTGCCCTGCTAACAGGAAAGGGGGAACCCCTCCCTGCCAGCGGGAAGGGGGAGCCCTTGTCTTGCCAGCGGGAAGGGGGAGCCTCGCCCTGCCAGCGGGAAGGGGGGAGCCCCGCCCTGCCAGCGGGAAGGGGGGAGCCCCGCCCTGGCAGCGGGAAGGGGGGAGCCCCGCCTTGCCAGCAGGAAGGGGGGGAATCCTGCCCTGCTAACAGGAAAGGGGGAACCCCTCCCTGCCAGCGGGAAGGGGGAGCCCTTGTCTTGCCAGCGGGAAGGGGGAGCCTCGCCCTGCCAGCGGGAAGGGGGGAGCCCCGCCCTGCTAGCGGGAAGGGGGAGCCCCGCCCTGGCAGCGGGAAGGGGGGAGCCCCACCTTGCCAGCAGGAAGGGGGGGAATCCTGCCCTGCTAACAGGAAAGGGGGAACCCCTCCCTGCCAGCGGGAAGGGGGAGCCCTTGTCTTGCCAGCGGGAAGGGGGAGCCTCGCCCTGCCAGCGGGAAGGGGGGAGCCCCGCCCTGCCAGCGGGAAGGGGGGAGCCCCGCCCTGGCAGCGGGAAGGGGGGAGCCCCGCCTTGCCAGCAGGAAGGGGGGGAATCCTGCCCTGCTAACAGGAAAGGGGGAACCCCTCCCTGCCAGCGGGAAGGGGGAGCCCTTGTCTTGCCAGCGGGAAGGGGGAGCCTCGCCCTGCCAGCGGAAGGGGGGAGCCCCGCCCTGCTAGCGGGAAGGGGGAGCCCCGCCCTGGCAGCGGGAAGGGGGGAGCCCCGCCTTGCCAGCAGGAAGGGGGGGAATCCTGCCCTGCTAACAGGAAAGGGGGAACCCCTCCCTGCCAGCGGGAAGGGGGAGCCCTTGTCTTGCCAGCGGGAAGGGGGAGCCTCGCCCTGCCAGCGGGAAGGGGGGAGCCCCGCCCTGCCAGCGGGAAGGGGGGAGCCCCACCCTGCCAGCGGGAAGGGGGGAGCCCCACCCTGCCAGCGGGAGGGGGGGAGCCCGGCCCTGCCAGCTGGAAGGGGGGAGCCCGGCCCTGCCAACGAGAAGGGGGGAGCCCCGCCCTGCCAGCGGGAAGGGGGGAGACCCGCCCTGCCAGCGGGAAGGGGGGAGACCCGCCCTGCCAGCGGGAAGGGGTGGGGGGTGCCCCTCCCAGCCAACAATAGAGAGTTCCTCTATGTAGCCTATTTTTAAAAAACATGAAGTCTTCAAGATTCTTGTTTTGAAGACTTCTTCCTCATGGAGAGAAAGAAGTCTTCATGATTCTTGTTTTGAAGACTTCTTTCTTCTAAGAAGAAAGGGATCAACGACAAGTGGAATCAGGAAGGCAGTCATGAAAAGCAAAACAAGAATCTTGAAGACTTCTTCTTTCTCTCTATGAGAAAGAAGAAGTCTTCAAGATTCTTGTTTTGAAGACTTCTTCCTCATGGAGAGAAAGAAGTCTTCATGATTCTTGTTTTGAAGATTTTTTCTTCTAAGAAGAAAGGGATCAACGACAAGTGGAATCAGGAAAGCAGTCATGAAAAGCAAAACAAGAATCTTGAAGACTTCTTCCTTCTCTCTATGAGGAAGAAGAAATCGTCAAGATTCTTGTTTTGAAGACTTCTTCCTCATGGAGAGAAAGAACAAGTCTTCAAGATTTTCGTATTGATGACTTCTTTCTTCTAAGAAGAAAGGGATC
>NC_090742.1:19580484-19587984 GCF_036898095.1 Palaemon carinicauda
CTAGTGTAAAAGGTCCTTGAAATATTCATCAGTGTTATCAAAATAAAAGATAAATTATATAAGAAGTCCTAGTTCTTTTAATCAAGGCATTTGTTTGGGAACTATTATTGTATATTTTTCAATTATTTTGAGTTAATTTTCAAATTGGATCAAAGGCCCTTTGAAATAAATCTTATGATGGTATATAATCTTTAATTGATCAATGCTTTATCTTCTGAGAGCATATAAGATTTATGAGTATTATCAGTTTTTAATTAAAAACCATTGTTTTGTGATATTAACCCTTTTACCCCCAGGCTCTTTGGAAATTTCCAACCGACCCACAAGGGGTTATTTTTTCCCCAGCACATTTTGCCGTAATTTTAATTGCTCTAACAGCCTTAATTTTTTGTCACAGAGAAGTCAGGTTGGTCTCATTCTCTTGGAAAATGCCTGAATTTTTCCAAAAAATTATCAATTTTTTATTGCTTTTTTTTTGCAAAGACGTACCGGTACGTCCATGGGGGTAAAGGGATGAGTTTTGTAAAACGTACCAGTACGTCCTTTGGGGGTAAAAGGGTTAAAGGACATAACTCTGGAAACCACATTCATATCGTAAAACATATTTTTTTCAATCTCTTTATTAAAGAAACGTATTGTAAGATCATTAGAAGACTAATTTTGAACAACCTAAATGTTGTCTTGAAATATAACTCGACCGGAAGGAGTTTATGCAGTTATTAAGGATTAAATGTTTTTTTTTTTCCCTTTGTAAAACGCGTTGATATACGGTGGGGTGAAAGAATTATCGGTCGCACACTAGAAAGAGTATCCTTGTGACAGTCGTTTCAACCCACAGCTCAGGGGAGAATTAAACCCCCCTCTCTCTCTCTCTCTCTCTCTCTCTCTCTCTCTCTCTCTCTCTCTCAACTGCAACAGCAGACCCATAAATAAGTACTGCTGCGCCACAAAGAAATAGAGAGAGAGAGAGAGAGAGAGAGAGAGAGAGAGAGAGAGAGGCTCTTCTAATGAGCATTATTGTCTTTGTCCTGCTGTTTTAAGAAAATCCGTAGGTGATCTCTTAGAAATGTTTATGTCAAGAATTCGAATTTGTTATTCGAGGTTATGATAAAAATATTAGAACAATAAAAATAATTATCACCAATCTTTGATCTTTGTTGAAGAAAGCGAATATGAAAAATAATGCCGGGCTGATTTGCCTTCTTTAATATCTTTTATTAATAACTTCTTTTCTAAAACTTAAATTCTAAATCCAACATGAGTAGATATAGCAGCCTTTGAATGTCTTTACTTTCCTTATTTGAGGGCTCTTATTCCCCGTATTTGAGTACTCATATTTTTCGTATTTGAGTTTCCTTATTTTCCGTATTTGAGTTCCCCATTGTCCGTATTTGAGTACTTTTATTTTCCATATTTGGTGCCCTTATTTTCCGTATCTAAGTTCCCTTTTTGTCCGTATTTGAGTACTTTTATTTTCCATATTTGGTGCCCTTATTTTCCGTATCTAAGTTCCCTTTTTGTCCGTATTTGAGTACTTTTATTTTCCATATTTGGTGCCCTTATTTTCCGTAATCAAGTTCCCTTTTTGTCCGTATTTGAGTACTTTTATTTTCCATATTTGGTGCCCTTATTTTCCGTATCTAAGTTCCCTTTTTGTCCGTATTTGAGTACTTTTATTTCCTGTATTTCAGTGCCTTTATTTTCCGTATTTCAGTGCCTTTATTTTCCTTATTTTCCTTATTTGAGCGCCCTTGTTTTCCTTTATTTTATTATTTTTTCACTTTCATACTCCAATGTAATTGTTGTAAAACAACTCAGACTTGCTGTCTATCAAAGATGATTATAAATATCTCTTGATAAACTGCAATATCTAATACTGGCTTTACTACTATTAAACGTTTTATCCTCCGCAACCTGTCTCTGTCTGTCTGTCTGTCTGTGCACTAGTAGGATACCTAGAGAATGGGTAAACCGTTCTTGGTGGAACTGTGTGAAAACAAATTTCCCTTTTGCAGTAATCGATGAAGCTTTTGTTTAAAACGCTTCCTGAACACTAAAATTACCTCATAATATATGCTCATACAGCATCCATAACGTTTAAAAAGCTTCCTGATGACTAAAATCACTGCCAATTATTATTATTATTATTATTATTATTATTATTATTATTATTATTATTATTATTATTATTATTATTATTATTATTATTTTGATTATAATTGTCATGTACACTATCTCACCCGTTATGAAATATAGGGATTTTTTCCTGTGAGTTCGAAACTAACTCCTATAAAATAAAGAGCAGGTGTCTGACTATATATATATATATATATATATATTTATGTATGTATGTATGTGTGTCTGTACTGTATATATATATATATATATATATATGTATATATATATATATATAATTTCCTGCCACGCTCAGAGGGGAGAGGGAGTAGTCATATCCAGGTGAGAGTGGGTACCCCGAGAGGTACACTCGGAAATCACACTCTCCCACTAATTGCCGAAACAGCGGAATAGGTTTGAGTACATATCCATTTAAATACCTACTGTCATTTTCGACGGAGCGCGACACTAGTGAAAGATTAAAACTACATTTCATCAGCGTCGATTTACTGATGAAAATTTCCTAATGATAGTAAATCGAGCTATTTAATGCCACGGACTCATTGCATAGAGTGGTCACGATTTGTAAATGCATTCTATTGAAATCCATTTTTCTTACCACTGTCATTATGACCACTAATGAAAAACCCCTAAAGGTCAAGAGCCAGTATTTTGATCCGTTCGTGGTTACACACCTCATAACTTTCCCTACACTTTTTTTTTAATTTTTCTTTATTTTGTCTCCATCAAACGTGGGTTTCATAAGGGCTTCAGTTTTCATGAATTATTGTCTTCTGATGTGGAACAAAGGTATTCGTATTCTCAAACAGTAGGAAAAAGAGTGAAGTATTTGTGGTATTGTTATCTTCTGCTGTGAAATAAGATATCCCTATTCTATAACATGTGGATAAAAGAACGAAGTAGTATTTGCGAATTTTATTATATAGAATCAATAAATAGATCACCCATATATACACTCGGCACGCTCATCCATACAGACAGACGGTTTCGCATATCAATTGTCGGGCAAACCATAGAGAGGTTCCGGTGCCTTGTATGCCGGGGCCGGTTCTTCGTACGCAGTAGCGGGGACTTCATATAATACTTCGGGGGACTCGTAACTATTTCGGGGTTCTTCGTATGAGGTTTCAGGTGTACCGTAAGTTTCTTTAGGGGCTGAGTACGTACCGGCTGACTCTAGGTACTTGGCCTCGCCCTCGTACCTGACTTCAGCCTGGTATCCGTTGTAGTCGGCGGTGTAAGTGACGATCTGAGTGCGACCATCGGGAAGGGCAACGCGGTACTCGCCCTTGACAACTTTCCCGTCGGAATCGGCGCTGTGACCGAAGTCGAGAGCTTTGTAGGCGTCCTTGACCTCGTAGGAAAACTCGAAAGGTCTTGCGTCCTGTTAAAAAGGTAAGTCCTTGGATCAGAAAAGCGTGGAGCGTCCAGAATAAAGAGAAATTGTGATAGGCCTACTCACGGTCCAGATCTGAACCGTGTACCTACTCAAGAAAATTCTTACCTCGTTACGTTCGTTTTTGTTATTAGAAAATCAATTCTAAATCAATTCATGAACTGAATTACATATTAGATCATATTACAACTTAATTGTCGTATGTATCAATCACATCAAATCTCAGTGATGTAACTCTTTGAAACTTGAAAACAGCAGAAATCCAAAAAGGGCAAATTACAATTTCTATATATTTCATACAAGACGAATAATTCTCATTCATATCAGATGAAAAATAATAATTCCCTTTAAATGACATATGATGGAACAAATCATTTACTTTAATTCGTCTTAGATAACATTCTTTGCAAAATTATTTACTTTAATTCACCTTCGATAACGTTGTTAGCAAAATAATTCACTCTAATTCACCTTAGATTACATTGTTAGCAAAATGGTTTACTCTAATTCACCTTAAATTACATTGTTTGAAAGACTATTTACTTTAATTCACCTTAGGAAAGTCTGTTCGAAATATTTTACTCTAATTTTCCTTAGATAACATTGTTTGAAAAATAATTTACTTTAATTCAACTTAGATTACTTTGCAAAATAATTTACTCTACTTTAGATAAAAAAAAAATAATTTACTTTGATTCACCATAGATAACATTGTTTGAAAAATAATTTACTTTTATTCACCTTAGATAAGTCTTTTCAAAATTATTTAATCTAATGTTCCTTAAATAACATTGATTGAAAAAATAATTTAATCTAATTCAACTAAGAAAACATTGTTTGCAAAATAATTTACTTTATTAACTTTAAATGACATTGTTTGAAAAATAATTTACTTTAATTCACCTTAGATAACAATACTTGCAAAATAATTAACTTTAATTCACCTTAGATAACAGTACTTCCAAAATAATTTACTTTAATTCACCTTAGATACCAGTACTTCCAAAATAATTTACGTTAATTCACCTTCGAAAACAGTACTTCCAAAATAATTTACTTTAATTCACCTTAGATAACAGTACTTCCAAAATAATTTACTTTAATTCACCTTAGAAAACAGTACTTCCAAAATAATTTACTTTAATTCACCTTAGATAACAGTACTTCCAAAATAATTTACTTTAATTCACCTTAGAAAACAGTACTTCCAAAATAATTTACTTTAATTCACCTTAGATAACAGTACTTCCAAAATAATTTACTTTAATTCACCTTAGAAAACAGTACTTCCAAAATAATTTACTTTAATTCACCTTAGATAACAGTACTTCCAAAATAATTTACTTTAAATCACCTTAGATAACAGTACTTCCAAAATAATTTACTTTAATTCACCTTAAGATAAATCTTTTCGAAATAATTCACTTTATTTCACCTTAGATAAGTCTTTTCAAAATAATTTACTTCAATTCACCTAAGATAAGTCTTTTCAAAATAATTTACTTTAATTCATCTTAGATAATAGTTCTTACAAAATAATTTACTATAATTCACCTTAGATAATAGTTCTTCCAAAATAATTTACTTTAATTCACCTTAGATAATAGGGTTTCCAAAATGATTTACTTCAATTCACCTTGGGTAACATTGTTTACAAATATCTGAATATCAAACTTACCTGGTACTGCTCCGTGTACTCAGTTACGGGAGCATCATAAGAGGCTTTCGGAGCTTCGTAAGTGGAGTCTGGAGCCTTATAAGAGGCATCGGGAGCTTCGTAAGAGGTGTCAGGGACATCGTAAGACTTATCTGGGGCTTCGTAAACTGATTCGGGTGCTCTGTATGAGAGTTCAGGAGCTTTGTATGAGTCCTCAGGAGCTTTGTAAGAGGCTTCAGGAGCCTTGTACGAGTTCTCAGGGGCCTTGTAGGAGGTTTCTGGAGCCCTGTAGGAGACTTCAGGAGCTTTGTAAGAGGGGGCTGAAGCTTCGTAGGAAGGTTCAGGTGCCTTGTAAGCTGGCTCTGGAGCTTTGTAAGAGGGGTTTGGAGCTTCGTAAGAAGTTTCAGGTGCCTTGTAAGCTGGCTCTGGGGCTTTGTAAGAAGGTTCGGGTGCTTTATAAGAGGGGGTTGGAGCTTTATAAGAGGGGCCTGGAGCTCTGTAAGAAGGTTCAGGTGCCTTGTAAGCGGGCTCTGGAGCTTTGTAAGAGGGTCCAGGTGCCTTGTAAGCTGGCTCTGAGGCTTTATAAGAGGAGGCTGGAGCTTTGTAAGTTGGCTCTGGAGCTTTATAAGAGGGGGCTGGAGCTTTGTAAGCTGACTCTGGAGCTTTGTAAACTGGCTCTGGAGCTTTATAAGCTGGCTCTGGAGCTTTATAAGAAGGGGCTGGGGTTTCGTAAGAAGGTTCTGGAGCCTTGTAAGCCAGCTCTGGAGCTTTGTAAAAAGGTTCAGGAGCTTTATAAGAGGGGGCTGGAGCTTTATAAGAGGGGGTTGGAGCTTTGTAAGAAGGAGCTGGAGCTTTGTAAGAAGGTTCAGGAGCCTTGTAAGCCGACTCTGGAGCTTTGTAAGCTGGCTCTGGAGCTTTGTAAGAAGGTTCAGGAGCTTTGTAAGTCGACTCTGGAGCTTTGTAAGCAGGCTCTGGAGCTTTGTAAGAAGGTCCAGGAGCTTTATATTCAGGATCAGGAGCCTTGTAGTCCGACGGAGGAGGGGAGTAGGTCAAGGGATTGGAAGGGACCGGGTATCCATAGCCTCTGGGGACGGACTCGTCGGCGTAAGATAGTGCGCACCAGGCTAGAAACAGCAGTATCACCTGAAATTAGGAAGCGTTTAAGGACTTGTTTTCGTTGCTGTTAATGTAAATATATTAAATCGCCAATACATTTTTATTTTTTCAACTAACATTACGATCAAATACTAATATTAGTGATTATTCAAGAATCGGTTTGTAAATAGAAATGCATGAAAATTGTTCACACACACATACACACATACACATACAGATTGTCCGGACCGTAAAGGATAAACTCCAAATAACAGGAAGCTTCATTTCCTTTGTGCTTAATTGCGAGTAATTTGGGAAGTAGCTGACATTAAAAAAGAAAAAAAAAGATTAATGGAGATATGTTAATGTAAATACATTTGATTGATAAATTATTTTCATGCTTTTTAACTGCCATGGCGATCGTCATACTAGTATTAGTTATGTAAATTGTTATAGTTTATTGATGAGCGGAAAACACCTTGGAAATAATATGCGAAAATAGATGATGAAATTCAAATGATAAGAAGCTCCATTTTCATTGTGCGTAATTTCAAGTATTTCCAAAATAGATTTCACATCTTTTGAGTTTGAAATTTTCTTGTTTGCCTATAGTAACTTGAAAATTACTTTTAATTGAAATCACCTTTGGAAATACTTTCCATATATGCAAAAATCAAGGAAAAAATTGCTATTTTTAACCACTTTGCGAATATTTCAAATAGAATGGCCACCTCATTTTAATTTGAATATTTCCTGCTTACTTATGTATTAGACCCAGGCCTACATGGCTGAGGACTATGAAGCGTGAAGTGGGAGATGATGAATGCAGAAGTAATGATTTAGAAGCTCAAGATAGAGGTGCCTGGCGAAATCTAACCGAGGCCCTTTGCGTCATTAGGCGTAGGAGATGATGATAACTTATATATTAACTTAAGAATTACTTTTAATTGAAATCATCTTTAGAATTACTCTTTATATCGCATAAATTCAAGAAAAAAATTGCAAATTTTATCCACTTTTGTATTGAAATTTATATAATAATTTATAAATAATGAATTTTGCTCTCGAGATAAGATACAAGATAGAAGATGGCTCATCTTAGTACAAGATTTTTATTACTTGTAAATAAATATGAATAAGTTCAGAATCTAAAATTTAACATTTGATTTTAATTAACGAGTAATTCAAATTAATATACATAGCTCTCAATTTAAAA
>NC_090742.1:19590484-19595484 GCF_036898095.1 Palaemon carinicauda
AGGAAACAAGGAAAAATTAAATATTTTAAAGAATAGTAACAACATTAAGATAAATATTTCCTATATAAAATATAAAAACTTTAACAAAACAAGAAGAAGGGAAACTAGATAGAATAGTGTGCCCGAATGTACCCTCAAGCAAGAGAACTCTAACCCAAGACAGTGGAAGACCATGGTACAGAGGCTATGGCACTGCCCAAGACTAGAGAACAATGGTTTGATTTTGGAGTGTCTTCTCCTAGAAGAGCTGCTTACCATAGCTAAAGAGTCTCTTCTATTCTTATCAAGAGGAAAGTAGACACTGAACAATTAGAGTGCAGTAGTTAACCCCTTGGGTGAAGAAGAATTGTTTAGTAATCACAGTGTTTTCAGGTGTATGAGGACAGAGAAGAATCTGTAAAGAATAGACCAGACTATTCGGTGTATGTGTAGGCAAAGGGAAAGAACCGTAACCAGAGAGAAGGATCCAATGTAGTACTGGCTGGCCAGTCAAAGGACCCCATAACTCTCTAGCGGTAGTATCTCAACGGGCGGCTGGTGCTATGGCCAACCTACTAAACGGAGTGTTCAGAAGCGCAAATATGTATAGTTCATAATTAACATTAGTAAGAGAAATGTAAACAAATACCATTAGACAGATAGTAATGGGCGAAATACCATAAATAAATTTGTTTAATTTATTCTCTTGAAAAATAATAATAATAATAATAATAATAATAATAATAATAATAATAATAATAATAATAATAATAATAATAATCTCCCCTATGTAACAAAGAACAAGAGTTTGGCTATATATATATATATATATGTATGTATATAAATACTGTATATATATGTACTGTATATATATATATATATATACATATATATATATATATATATATATGGAATAAATTTATCTTTGGAACATGTTAATTACCCTTCAATCTGTATTGTTATTTACATTGTCATTATTATTACTATTTTTATTATTATTATTATTATTATTATTATTATTATTATTATTAATATATATATATATATATATATATAGTACATTTATGTACTGTAGATAGATATATATATATATATATATATATTATATATACAGTACATTTATGTACTGTAGATAGATAGATGGATAGCCATCAGCTTCGAAAGAAAATTAGCTAAAATCCTTAAAACATCGACTAAAGAAGTACCATTGACCGACTTGAAGAACCTTTCGGCCAAATTTGTTTCCTTCAGCGTGTCATCAATGTCCTTCCCGTTGGCGCCGAGGGAGTTTTATAGCGCATTATGATGATGATGATGATGATGATGAGGTCTCTTGCTTTTAAAAGGTTTCAATGAAAGCGAGGAAAAGGGTTTTCTCATCATGAATTTCTTCTCACTTTTTTTTCCCGCCATTTTTTTTCCCGCGCAGGGGTCAAATGTGGCGCCATATTTTACTGGTCTGTATCTGCTTATGAATTGTATGCAATATCGACCTTATGATTTTATTTACATGAATTACTTACTTATGCAGCTACAAGTTTATACCTTCTCACTCTTTCCCGCCATTTTTTCTTCGTACATATGGAACTACAAGTGTATTTCTTCTCACTTCTCACTTTTTCCCGTCATTTTTTTCTTCCGTTGGAGTCAAATATGGAGCCACGTTTTCCTGGTCTGTATCTGTTTATAAATTGTATATAATTTCAACCCAGCAATTGTATTTACATAAATTATTTTACCTATGCATCTACAATTGTTTGTTCACCCACAATCTTTGCCATCTCTTTCTACAGGATCTGTTTGGTTACTCGACACGCAGTAACGGTGTGACAGGATGCTTTTTTACGGCAATGTTATTTGTGTATTTTAGTAATGTACGTAAGTGTGTGTTTGTATGAAATTATGTTTGGTACCTGGAGGAGCTTGAGTGTCAATCATTTAGGCCATTACGACTCATTTTCCTACGTAATGGTCAGCGTTTACCTTATTTCAGGCCAAATGATGTGTGTGATTAAGATGAAAGCTTTGAGTGGAAAAAAATGAAGCGAAGACAGCAGTTGGCAGCTGATGGCAAACATTAGGACTTACTCAACTCTAAGTAGAGCTGTAATTAAGGTGATAGAAATTAGACTGTAATTAAGGTGATAGAAATTATGATGGAATGACACATTGTAGAAATCGGAAAATTTGATGAATGAGAGAGAATTCTTGACAGGGTAGAATATGACGAATGTGCAACTAAATTTGAAGCAAAAAGATCAGTTGGAAAATCATTCCACCAAGGCTACTCCTCTTATTCTCTATTTACGATTTGATTCATGAATGATTAGATTTTTTTTCCTTGTCCTTTTTTTTCTTGTCTTTTATTAACGGCAGAGGACTGGGGCAAGGCAGTGCCCTAGAGACTAACCATACGTGTATATGATCAGCGCCCAAGCCCTCTCTATATCAAGCTAGAATCAGGGAGGGCCAGGCAATGGCTGCTGATGACTTAGCAAGTAGACCTATAAGCCTCTTTCAACCACCCATTCCCATCTGATAAGGATGGTGAGGTTGCAGACACTACTAGAAACTACCGAGTTTGAGCTGTGCTGAAACTCCCGTCCAGGAGAACGGTTGGCAGGGACGTTTCCACTTAGCTACCACAATCCCTTTCATTTAGCTTGAATTGGGTAATCATGATTAGAGAACATGTGTGAATATATTTCTTTGCAACCCAGTCGTTCAATATTCATTAACAACCAGATGTTATTTATCAGGAGAGCTTCATACAATAAATAGATTAAAAATAGACTTATAAATACGTTTATCCGTTCTCAAGATATTCTGTCAATAAACGCAAATTTTGACAAACGGGATGAAAAGCAAATGTTATTCATCAGAAGAGCCTCATACAATAAATAGATTCAAACAGACTTACAAATATGTTTCTCCGTTCTCAAGATATTATGTTAATAAGCACAAATTTTGACAAAAGGACATGAAAAGAGGAAAAAATAAATCAATAGACTCATAAATAATGAATCTTCAATACATATAATTTATAACAAAAAAAGGAAAAAACAATAACAAAAAAATAAAAGCCTGGGACTCTTCAGAGAGTACACATCTGGCCATTCCATTATATCCAAATTATTTGCAAAGCAGTATGTTTACCCAGTCGTAAACAATGAAATAGGTAATAAAAATTACCGTAAAGAAATACCGCGCCAGCGCTCAGTCCTTTTTTCATGATTAACGAAGGTCCATTTGTTTTGTTTTGGTAGTGCCACAGCCTCTGTACCATGGTCTTCCACAGTCGTGGGTTTAGAGTTCTCTTGCTTGAGGGTACACTCAGGCACACTATTCTATCTTATTTCTCTTCCTCTTGTTTTGTTAAAGTTTCTATAGTTTATATAGGAGATATTTATTTTAATGTTGTTACTCTTCTTAAAATTTCTATTATCCTTTTTTCCTTTCCTCACTGGGTTGTTTTCCCTGTTGGAGCCTCTGGGCTTATAGCATCCTGCTTTTCCAACTATGGGTGTAGATTAGCAAGTAAAATAATAATAATAATAACAGCATGAGATGTATGGTAATTTTCGAATGTTTTTTTTTTTTTTCTAATAGATTATACTAATTCGATGGCGATGAATGTATTAGTATTAATGTGAATAATATTGAATGGATTAATTTCTTTGGATTTTTTTATATACATATGCTGAGTTTGAATTTCAATTGCTCAAGTTAAGTTGTATTTTATTTTTAGGTATGGGATAAAACAGCAATGTATGGGATCTGATTCTTCGTGTTTTCGTGTTAGGAATAGGATGCTATATAGGACCTAATCCCTTTTGCATTAGGCATGATTTGACCAATGGACCAAAAGGTCGTAGTTAACCATTTCTTGAAGTTCCATTAGCAAGCACTAAAATTCAAAATCAACTGCAACAATAAATGCAGCCTTTTCTAGTCCACTGCAGGACAAATTCCTCAGACATGTCCTTATTTATGTCTGGGGTTTGGCCAGTTTTAATCACCAGGCTGGACAACTGTGGATTAGTGGTTAAGGTATCCCCCACTCAGTTCAGTTGATGCTAATATTAACAAGACTTTGCAAAATATTTCCAAAGTTTTTTGTTTGTATCCATGAAAATGTGAAATTAACGAGCTGCCGATTTTATAATTACATTCTCCATATCGTTTTTTTTTTTTTTTTTTTTTTTTTTTTTTTTTTTTTTTTTGCTCTTCAAGGTACTAACCGTTGCGGTATGGCAAAAAGTGTGTGCAAATCATCATTTTGTTTTATTTTTTTTTTTTTTTAGAATACGTCAAAATGTCAGATTACCCAGCGGCATATTTCATAATGGAATTTTCCATAGGGTTTGTTTTTTTGTTTAAAAGTACTGATGATTGCGGTATTGTGGCCAGTTAATGGGCTAAGTACTTGAGGTATTTACTCTTGGCTTCACTCGGGCACACTATTCAATCTTATTTCTCTTCCTCTTATTTTGTTGAAGTTTTTATAATTTATATATGAAATATTTGTTTTGATGTAGTTACTCTTCATCAAATATATTGTTCTAATTGTTAATTACTTTTCTTATTTCTTTGTCTTCTTTCCTAACATGGCTATTTACCCTCAGGGAGCCCCTGTGCTTATAGCATACTGCTTTTCCAACTAGGATTGTAGCTTAGCAAGTAGTAGTAATAATAATGATAATAATAATAAAAGTACAGTAACGGAGATTCGTTAACCATCAGGATATTTAGGAAGGCTATTGTTGATATTCTGAAAGGTCACTGCTACTTCTTATTAGTTGTTCATACCATTTGGTAATCTACATGTGACTAGTCGAAGGATCCTGTAGTTACGATATATTCGAAACCAATTTACCTTTACAAATTCTCTCTCTCTCTCTCTCTCCTCTCTCTCTCTCTCTCCTCTCTCTCTCTCTCAATGGAATGTATCCTTTTCGTAAGTGATTTTATTGTATAATTCGTCATTAATGCATAATACAGATTATCTTAAACGCCTGTAT
>NC_090742.1:19600484-19602984 GCF_036898095.1 Palaemon carinicauda
AAGAAATTATGATTTTGACCAAGCAATTATTACCGGGGAAAAAAAATTAATAAAGAAAACATTTGGAACAGACACACTTAAAACCGATTGTAATGAGACAGATTCTAATGAAGCCTAAATCATCTAGAAACATAAATGATACTAGAAGTATTAGCAAGAAACTAATAAAAGAATTTGATTGTCTGCATTTTCTAAAAAAATATAAATTAAGAATGGGATTAGTAGCAAGAAAGTAATGAAAGAACATCTAATTCAATCTAAATTTTCTTTTAAAAAAAAAAAGTATGAAAGAAGTAGTAAGAAAATATAAGTAAATCTACATTTTCTAAAATAAAATGAGCATGAAGTGGAACAAAAATAACGAAGAATGTATAATTTTCTTTTTTGTCCATAATTTTACCTTCCCATTAAATTTTCTGCGAGAAAGACGTGGCTGCCTTGTCTATAGTTTCCTCGAGGTTAACTTTTACTATTTTACCATAGATTAAAGGCTCCGGCTGCTTTTCTCTCCAGGGGGGGGGGGGGGGACTGCGATGGAGAAATTACGCATCCTTGGAAATCAATTACAAGAGTAAATTGGGAGGACTTATTTTACGATACAGACGTGATCTTGCACGAGAGGGAAATTAGCTCTCTCTCTCTCTCTCTCTCTCTCTCTCTCTCTCTCTCTCTCTCAACATGTTCTCAAAAAGACGAGCATCGCTTATAAGGATGTTATGGCAGAAACACTTGCGAACACAAACATATATATATATACACATACTTATGTATGTATGTATGTATAGGGTATGAATACAAAGATGCATAACATCTGCCAGTATGCTCATTTGCTTATTGAGATCTGCCCTTTAGTGTCCTCTGTTTGAGAAGCAGAATTGAGAAACCACAGTATACTTAGTTTTCTTCTTAATTGTGGTCATTAGGTCACAAGGTCAACAGAGGAATAATTTAGGAAATTTTTTTTATCGTGCTATGGTTATCCAGAACATAATGAAAACACTACACACACACACACACACACACACACATACATATATATATATTGTGTGTATATATATATATATATATATTTATAGATTTATATATATATATATATATATATATAAATATATATATATATATATATACATATATTTGTATATATATATATATATACACACACACACACACATATATATATATATATATATACTGTACTGTATATGTACTTTATATGTGTTATTATTTTTGTAGTGGCATATAGATGATAAACCACCTATTAATGGTGAATTTAATAGTATTAGATTTAACATATTTAAGTAGTAGGTATTAACCTCGACGGCTAATTTCCTAAGTTAAAATCATATAATAACTTTGCTTAATTAGTTCTTTAATTATCTAATGGAATGAACAGGTGTCGATTACTATAGTCGATTGGACAGCAGTTAATATAAATTAATCAATCTATACTTCTCACGTATACAGCTTATGCATACATAACATGAAGGATTATTTACACAAATGATATACATACTTACATGTGTCTACATATATATATATATATATATATATAAATGCATAATCATATATACCGTATATATATGTATATATATATATACATATCTATATAACTATATATATCATTTGTGGATAAAAAAAATTTGTTTTTACATATATATATATATATATATATACACACGTATAGTTATATTTGTGTATATATTTATAAACATACGTATGTACGTATATATATATATATATATGTGTGTGTGTGTGTGTGTGTGTGCATAATATAAATATATATATATATATTTATTTGTATACATAGTTATCTTTATATATACATATGTGTTACATACATATATAAACACTTGTGTGTATATATGTGTTTTGGCAACATAAAATCTCCTCCTACATTCTGTTTTTCGAGATTTCTTTTTCTTCTTTTTGGTTTTGATAAAAAAAAAATCAATTGAAAATGGATAAGAATAAAATAAATATATCATTATTTTCTCATTTGGGTGTCGTTTTAGGCAGCCTGGAATCTTTCGAATCGAGTTCAATTACGGAATTTGAAAAAGTATTCACGCACTGTAATACTTGGATACACTTCATTGTTTACTTAATATTTAGTCAGAATGCAGTATATAAACTACATATTCCATTACAATATATTCAGAAAGAATGGTTTTTTTTTTTTTTTTTTTTTTTTTTTTTTTTGCAGATTCTTCCGAAATACCTTGCTATCATTCGCACAGGTTATCTGAAGGATGGCAATTTTCATCATGATTCGCTTTGATTTTCACCTTTGTCTTCAACGAAAACTGTATAATGTTTTTTATAGAGTCTTCATGAAAGTGATTGCTATAACAACGATATCTCGTGAACAATGTCTTGAATTGTAAAATATTACAATATATTACAATAGTTTGGTCCTTCTTCTTTAGGTGACTGCTATAACTAAATCTCGTGAACGATGCATAGAACTGTGATACATTACAATACAATTCAATAGTTTTTG
>NC_090742.1:19617984-19635484 GCF_036898095.1 Palaemon carinicauda
TGATCAAACTATATGACCTGAATATCAAGAATTGTGGGCGCTATTAATAATTCTCTCTCTCTCTCTCTCTCTCTCTCTCTCTCTCTGTATGTGCATCTAATTTATTTCAAATATAACATTTGAAAGCTTCAGTCGTTCTGAGCCAGCCTCTCTCTCTCTCTCTCTCTCTCTCTCTCTCTCTCTCTCTGTATGTGCATCTAATTTATTTCAAATATAACATTTGAAAGCTTCAGTCGTTCTGAGCCCCCCCCCCCCCTCTCTCTCTCTCCTCTTCACACAGCATACTTTTACAAACTGTCGTCTGACTACCAATACCTGACAGATCAGTTCAACGGTTTTTGGGTTTGAGTCACGAACGGTTAGTACATTGTCTTGCCTTTAATACTTCTTTCAATAACTTATCTTATGTTTCACTCTTCTACTTATCTGAATTATGATTCAATCCTCGTTATGTCAGCCAATCAAACCATTGATCTCTAGTCCTGGGTAGTGCCTTAGCCTCTGTACCATGGCCTTCCACTGTCTTGGGTTAGAGTTCTCTTGCTTGGGGGTGCACTCAGGCACGCTATTCTATCTATTTTCTCTTCTTCTTGTTTTGTTAAAGTTTCTATTGTTTATATTGGAAATATTTATTTTAATGTTACTCTTAAAATGTTATTGGTCCTGGTTTCCTTTCCTCACTCGGCTATTTTCCCTGTTGGGGCCCCTGGGCTTGTAGCATTCTGCTTTTCCAACTAGGGTTGTAGCTTAGCAAGTAATAATGATAATGATAATAGAGTAAATGGTGGAGGGGCTGCCAGAAGGTAGGGGAAAATGATATTCAAGATGTAGGGATAGGGAACGAAATCATGAAAATATAACAAACGATTTGAAATGATCATTAAAGATCATTTTGATGATGATGATGGCTTTTCCGACCTGGAATTTCTGATGATTGGTTTAGATTAAGTTGGCCTAAATGCTGGCACGGACCCTTGCCTAAAGGCAGACTGTAATTTTGGTGAGTTGTGAAAGGAAATAAATGCCTGGTCTAGACCTTTGGACTCTTGCTTAAAAAAAAAAAAAAAAAAAGTGTTTGTCTTTGATTCTTTGATTATTGGTTTTATTGATTTTTAAATATAATATGGGGACGAATGCAACCAAAAGTACCCTAACGTGAAATAAATCTGTTATAACTACATTGCACTTCTAGATCTGTTACCTATAAGGTAATGTAAGTTAAAGAAGTAACATAGTTATAATATTCTTATGTATGATTTCACTGTCAAATATTTATGGATGTATGGATGAGTTTCTATTTTTGATCTTGAGAAACAAGAGAAATTTAACCAGTATTTAGATTATAGTTTGTTAGGGTCTAATAACCATAGTTTTCCTTTCAGAATTTGGTACAACTTAAACGCCTGCGTCGTTAACAAAACAACAATTTATTTAGAAAAATACAAAACATTTGTATAAAATGGCAAACAGTTTAAAGTCGAATAACTTGAGCAGGTGTCCCATAGGTCTGCCCAATTATACCTGGAATACCTGAATTTTCAAGTAGAATCTGAAGTCTCTGTATTTGGTCTTTAGAAAGACCAGTCTGTTGAGCCTGAGAATCAAGTAGCTGTGCCGACTGAATCTGAACATTTGATTGCTGGCGCTGTTGAACTTGAGAATTAGACTGTTGGGGCTGTTGGTACAGTTGAATAGGCTGCTGTGGTATTTGTCCTGGGGGTTTAGCCAGTTGCTGCTGCTGACTAATCTGCAAAGGCTGTAACTGTAATACAGATTGTTGTGTCTGTTGACTATTAGATGTAGTTTGCTGTTGCTGGAAGACAGATTGTTGAGATTCCTGAATTTGAGAGATGGGCTGCTGTGACCTAGAAAATTGGATGTTAAATAACTGAGGCTGTAGACTTTGTTGGTTAGATAGTTTAGACTGCTGATATTGGGAGTCTTGCTGCTTAGAATTCTGGGATAGTTGGCTTAGCTGTGCGCGCTGAATTGAAGAACTTGAGCTTTGAGACTGTTTGAATCCCGATGATGACTGCTGTGGTTGTTGGTACTGTTGACTAGGTCTCTCAAGTTGGTTTTGTTGTCGAACAGAAGAACTGGACCTTGTAGACTGTTGGAACTGTGACGACAGTTGCTGAGGCTCTTGATATTGCCGGCTAGGCCCTTGAAATTGTTGGGATTGTTGTTGAACTGAAGTTCTTGGTCTTTGGGATTGTTGGAACTGTGTTGAGAGCTGTTGAAACTGCTGATTTTGCTGGCTAGGTATCTGAAGTTGCTGTACTTGTTGTTGTGTTGAGAATAACTGACTAGATTCTTGGTTTGCTTGATGTAACTGACTAGGCTGCTGAGATTGTTGTATACCTTGTAGGAATTGCTGACTCTGCTGTGAAGACTGCTGAAATGACCCTTGTGGTGACTGATACAATTGACTAGGTATCGACTGCTGTGATTGCTGAAATTGTTGGGTGGATTGTAAGATTGATTTTTGAGGGGACTGATACAACTGATTAGGCTGATTTGAAAGTGAAAGTTGTTGATTGAATTGTCCAAACTGTTGTTGATATTGTTGATTATTTGAAACTGGAAATACAGCCTCTCCTTCATAAGTGACTTGAGCCTCAAACCCTTTAAAGTTATCAGCAGTATATGATACAGTCTGTGTTCGCCCATCTGGTAACAGCACAAAATACTCTCCTTTTACAAGGCTCCCATCAGATTCAGCACGATGACCGAAATCCAGACTCTGGAACTGGTCTTCTACGTTATATGCAAAATTGAAGGGCATCCCGGCCTGAGGAAGTAAGGTAAAAATTTCATTACAAAATATGCTTTGGTCTCCAGTAAAATGTGGCAAAGCACTTGTTTATGGAATCTAAACCGTTGAAATATCTTCATTTCTCTTGCATTTTTATTATATTTTTGTAACTTTGGGATAAAGATAATTCCATGAGACACCCACTTCATGAAAATAAAAACAAAAATAAACGATGAGCTTACCTCATTGTCACCAATTCCAAAAGAATTTTGTGGAAGACCATAAGATTGCCCTGGTTGTGTTGGTGATGGTCCACTTTGACCATAGGAAGTCTGAGGTATAAATCAGAATGAGTATTCTATACTCATTATTATTATTATAATTATTATTATTATTATTATTATTATTATTATTAATTTCTAAGCTACATCCCTAGTTGGAAAAGCAGGATGCTATAATCCCAGGGGCTCCAACAGGGAAAATAACCTAGTGAGGAAAGGAAACAAGGAAAAATAAAATATTTTAATATTGAAATGAATATCTCCTGTATAAACTATAAAAACTTTAACAAAACAAGAAAAAGAGAAATAAGATAGAATAGTGTGCCCGAGTGTATCCTCAAGCAAGAGAACTCTAACCCAAGACAGTGGAAGACCATGGTACAGAGGCTATGGGACTACCCAAGGCTAGAGACTCTTATTATGGTTCATAATTATTTAAATATGACAAAAAAAAAAAAAAAAAAGGAATATAAAATACTATCTTCCTTACCGCACTATCGTCATCCTCAAGAGAATCTTGTGGAAAACCATAAGATTGTGATGGGGCCACAAGGGTTGATTTTGGTAGATCATAAGAGGAATTGGGAATATCAGCACTTTGCGCTTGTTTCAGAAGGCTAAAACTCACTATTGCCAGTAAGCACCATGCGTAGGTTACCTTTGGAAAAAGAATTAAACATCAGATAAAACTTATTATTAAAGAAAGAAATCCTAAATCGCAGATGTAAGTAGTCTTTTAAGGTCTAAGGTTTAAAGGCCACTCATGAATGGCAGAAGCAAGGGACAGTGACATTGCCCTATCAAGCAGGACAATGCCCTTGAGACTGACCATATATACATATGATTAGTGTCCATGCCCCCTCTTCACCCAAGCTAGGACCAAAGAGGGCCAGGCAATGGCTGCTGATGACTCAGTAGATAAACCAATAGGATCCCCAGAACAAAATTTTGATCAAGATTTACATAGCATTGACGAGATTCTAGATTATGATACTTATACAAGGCTGAATGTGATTAAAGAATATTCGTTAAAGTTATATAACCTATCTGTCTAAATTATAGTTACTCTCATATACCAAATTGAAATCCCTTAAAACTGCTTTAAGTATTTGTATATGCTTTGACTATGATTAGTCATTTTATATTGTCAAAATTTAACTATCAAGCCTTTTATCCCCAAGGTCTACATAATGAGATTGTTTTGATCTTGTATTTATTGGAGATTACTTTCGTTAAAGAAGTAAACGAAACTTAATGTACAAATTCTGGTTGTAAAAATTACATTTTGTCCTTAGAACAAGTAACCAAACTAACAATGAAAATAGTGAAACAGATGTACACTAAAAACAAAACAAGATGAAATAAAAATAAATAAATATAATAATTTCAAACAACATAACCTAATTAGGCCTATAAATCAGAATTTGCTCAGCTGATTCAAACAAAACCATAATAAATAATGAAGCTCACCTGGTCGTAGATCATCTTGAAGAAGAAGAATGAGACTAAGGACGATCCCGAAGCCCAATGGTTTTATATTCAATATGCTTTCTGAATCGTGGCTTTTTGACAACACCGCACTTTCCACATCGTGTGCTGTTTCTCTTTCCATTCTCACATACCTTTCTTCTTTCCTTCCTTTTTTTCAGAACCTTTTCATTCTTGCGTCTCGAACTACCTTTCTATCTGAAAGGGCCTGGTAATCTTAAAATGAGAAAATGTATAACGTTCTTAGACTCCAACAATGAAATGATAATGATAGTCTGTAGGACTAGGCGCGTGAGCTTCCTAATCTTGTGCAAGTGAAGTGAGGACTGACTTTTTTTTGTGATATGCGAGTTAGCGTGATACTGTTGGAATAAAATTCTCTCTCTCTCTCTCTCTCTCTCTCTCTCTCTCTATATATATATATATATATATATATGGAAAGAACTATGGAAAGAATAATGATGGAAACAACGCTAAGAGACAGAACAAGAGCAACATGGATACGAGAACAAACTAAAATATATTATATTTCAACATGCAAGAAAAATAAATGGACATGAGCATGACATAAAGAGAATGACAGACAATAGATGGACATTAAGAATAACAGAATGGGTCCCTATAGATTGTAAAAGCAGGGCAAGGAAGAGAAGACGATGGGTTGATGGCACAAAAAGACCATAAGTTCAGATTGGAGTGGAAGGACATGTCTGAGGCCTTTGATCTGCAGTGGATTAGTAACGACTGATGGTGATGATGATGATATCATACGCTCGCACACACACACACGCACACACACACGCATATATATATATATATATAAATCTATATATATATATATATATATATAAATATATATATATATATATATATATATCATCAGCTGTTACTAGTACACTGCAGAACAAAGGGCTCAGATATGCCCTTCCACTTGCGTCTGTTTATTGTCATTTTGTGCAACTCCACGCCTGCAATTTTCTTAGTTCGTCAATCCATCGTCTTCTCTTCCTTCCCTTGCTTCTTTTGTAATCTCTAGGGACCCATTCCGTTATTCTAAATGTCCATCTATTGTCTGTCATTCACATTATATGTCCTGCCCGGCCATGTCCATTTCCCTTACATGTGTATATATATATATATATATATATGTGTGTGTGTGTGTGTATTGTATGTATACATAAATAGTGCCTATACACAGACACGAACATCACATGTATATCTATATATTTATATTATATATATATATATATATATATGTGTGTGTGTGTGTACTGTATATGTAAACGTATACAGTATATATATATATATATATATATGTTCATGCCTGTGTATAGTCCCTGTACGTATGTATGTATATGAAAGTGATGTATAGATGTTGAATATATATGTCAGGAAAGGGAAGGAAAGTGCTTGGGTAGTGTTACTTATGGAAAAAGAACTGAATGACGGAAATTTAGAGATAGATAAAAGTTGACGGTTATATTATAAGTGAAAGTTGAGTCAGAGTTTTGTAAGTGGTTCGTCCATATAGAAAGACTAGGTAGCAGTAGATTAATGGGAAACATATATAATTCAGAAATCTAGGATTTATAAGAAGTTTTGGTCTTGGAAAGAAATGCTTAATGTTTTGAAAGACGCAGTAAAAAGAAAGAGCCTTGAATGCTACAAAGTGTTTAAGAGAGTTAGACACACCGCTGTGTTGCTGTCGAAGTGTTTACTGCACAGAAGATTCGTCAATGATTCATCGGTTAAAGGATGAATGGGAGAGACTACTTTGGTGGTTTTCAGTAGTACTATCCCCTATTAGGAAATACACCTTAATATTTCCTTCTGTGGTATGACCGTTATATTGAGGAAAGATCGCTATACACAAAGCAGCGAGAAATGAATGATAGGGGAGGACGCTTAGTTTAAACAGATTCCCCAACTGGTAACACATCACGGATTACCGATCTGGTCTCCAACCCCTCCCCATACTCTCTCTCTCTCTCTCTCTCTCTCTCTCTCTCTCTCTCTCTCTCTTCTTCTTCTTCCTAGAAGTACCTTTTCTCTTTATAGATAACTGCCCTAGCTTGGCTATGAAGGTGGCCACATGAGGAGCTTGAAGCTAGGGAACGGTGTGTTACAGACTGTGTAGTGGCAGTGTCTATAATATGGGCGTGGGAGGGCCCAACTCATATACTATGTATAGGATGGGGTAAACCTTTTCACAGAAAACTCGCTTTGAATTTTACCCTAATGCATGGTGTGGAACAAAAGTTAGAATCATTTTGGATACAATTTCGGAAATATAAGAATTTGTATAGGAAAGAAAGAAGGAAAGAGACAGAGGGTAAGGAGATGGAGCTGGGTTTGAGAAAGAAGGCAATATCTGGGGAATCCGTTTCAATGCAGATTCCCTTCCCTATCGTCCATTTCTCGCTGTGTTAAGTATAGCCTAGAGGCCCTAGACCCATTTCAACCAGGGTCACTGCCAATATCTAGATCTAGAAGGTGATTTGCATGAGCCACATTTGGAAAATATAACCACTCCATTTTTTCCAAATTAGAAATGGCACAAGGGCACTTAATTTTGCTCGTAACTGATTTAATTTTGTCTTCTTTATTCAGTTAATTAAAAAATCGTTTAAAAAAAAAATCTCAAATATCTTCACTTTTTCATTTTTATGAGTAATGCTTAAACTATTTTTTACTGCTTGACGAGATAACTGATAAATTATCTATGCCAAAGGTCAGCATGAAAGCAACTTAGAGATCTTGTTAAGAAATAAGTCTATCATAGTCACTCCATAAAGCCAAATTGGAATAATATTCATCCCAAAAGAAGAGACAAATAATGATGAAATTAGTCAGCATATCAAAATGATTTTAGCGGATACAATGTTAATTGTGACTTTATTAAGAATTTAATTCATATTTTCATATTTTTTTCATCTAGTACCAATACCACGGAAATATTTTAATAGAAATATACCTATAGTCAATTTCTTTTAGCGATGCAGATTTGCACAGACTCGCAGCGGTGCCCTTTTAGTTCGGAAAAGTTTCCGGATCGCTGATTGGTTGGACAAGCTAAAAGGGCACCGCCGCGAGTCGGTGCAAATATGCATCGCTAAAAGAAATGGACTAAAGTTACTGGAGGGTTGAAGAAATAGAATAAAAAAAAAAAAATAAAGAAGCGTAGGCTCGCATGGAATGTTGTTCCTCCCGAAACCCTTTAAAGTTGGTGACTTTTTATTATCATGTCGAACATTTTTTATTATGAACATGTATTGTAGAACAATTAAGACCTGTCAATTATCTTAAAATACATTTTTTTCCGAGGCTTCTTATTCTTACTGAATTTGTTTCTTCAAGGGCATAAATTTTTTCTGTCTTTCTTAATATCTGTTAAATGGTTAAAAGATTTCATTAACAGATTTATTGATATCAAATTAATGGATTAAAAAGATGGTAATATCGAAGAGAAATCTAATTTGTTTAATCGATGTAATGTATGCCCCTCAACGTCATTCTCATATACGCACAAACGCACTAACACACACACACACACACACATATATATATATATATATATACAAATATATATGTATATATATATATATATATAGTGTATATATACATACACATATATATATATATATATATATGTATATATATATATATATATATACATATATATATGTGTGTGTGTGTGTGTGTGGATGGGTGGGTGTTTGTAGGAATACTGTACAAATAAGCCGTTTCCTCTGACAGGAGGTGGCTTCATAAAAGACATAACAGTTACTGTCCCATTCATCTTTCAATTACTGAAACGTGGATGAGCTCTCTCTCTCTCTCTCTCTCTCTCTCTCTCTCTCTCTCTCTGCAGCTAAACTTCTAGATAAGTCACTTCATACACCTGAATAAAGCTCAACAGCAGTATATCGTACCCTCCAACAAACACTGCACCAAAGAGAGTGGAATTGTGTACAATATATATATATATATATATATATATATTGCGTAAAAAACAGAGAAATGGAAACAGCTTTAATTAAATCGTATCTAATCCACAAAAATATTGATTTTGAGTATAATGGAGAACTTTGTCACCAAATCCTTAATGGCTAAGGCAATTTATTCGCTGAACTTTGCACGTATCAATAATTATGTTTAGGTATAGATTCTAAAACTCATGTTGGCAAAATACAATAAATATGAGACTAATGAGGGATTTCCTAAATTGTTCTTTTGATTAATTTTGGAGCCTCATTAGCCATTATTAAAAATCAATGAAATAATTTGAAAAATAATCTTTAATGTATGTTCATATTTTCAAGGGAGGTCATCAAAAGCAGACGATGTAAACAAGCAAATATAGATTCAGGAGTTTGCTATGATAAAAAAAAAATTATTATTATTATTATTATTATTATTATTATTATTATTATTACTTGGTAAGCTACAATGCTAGTGGGAAAAGCAGGATGCTATAAACCAAGGAGCTCCAACAGGGAAAATAACCCAGTGAGGAAGGGAAACAAAGAAAAATAAGATATTTTGAGAACGGCAACAACATAAAAAGAAATATTTAATATATAAATTATAATAACTTTAAAAAACAAAAGAAGAGAAATTAGATAGAATAGTGTGCCCGAGTGTACCCTCAAGCAAGAGAACTCTAACCCAAAGACATTGGAAGACCATGGCACAGAGGCTATGGCACTACCCAAGTCTAGAGAACAATGGTTTGATTGTGGAGTGTCCTTCTAGATTCAGGAATGGATACCGGAATTTGCTCTAACAAAGAAACGCTTAAAAGGAGAAGAATATATTTGCAAAGTTACCTTTGCACTGATACTTAAGCTGCCACTTGGTAATGAACGACGGTAAGTGGAGGGGCAATGAAAGTAATGATTGGAAAGGGAGTTTCCAAGGTCCACTCAACTTAGGTTATGATGTTTTAAATGTTTTTTTTCACTGTTAATTTTCTCCATTTCTTTACTAATGTTTCTAGTGTTGACGTTTGTTGTTTTCAATTATTTTTCATATTTACTTTAGTTTATGTTACATTATGACGTTTTTAACCCAAAGTTATTCTTCCGTTTTCATAGATTATTTTTACACATTTATATCAATATTCATCGATCTGAATGTTTCAGGTTTTCCCAAAATCCATTTCATTGAAAATTATAGATTTTATATCTAAGAACGACCACTATATTAGAAGACGCGTTGTCTTCTAATATAGTGGTCGTTCTTAGATATAAAATCTATATATAGTTCACAAACGTTATCATAATCGACGTGAAAATATTTTTCATTCATAATCCCTTTGAAAAAATAGATTTGTCAATATTATCGGCGATCATCACATTCATTTTTCATTCTGCGAAACATTTTTCCTTTCAAACTCGTTTCTTTATTTCAATTCCTATCAATACTTAAAATATCTCCATCTCATAAAAACGTTTGGTATATTTACGTGATATCTTTAACAACTTCTCTCTCTCTCTCTCTCTCTCTCTCTCTCTCTCTCTCTCTCTCTCTCTGCTTCTCTCTCTCTCTCTCTCTAAAATGTCAGAAATCTATTACTTTCCTTATATTTTATAAATGTTTTGTAAGTCTACTAAATATAGATAAGGTAAATCATTTGTTTTTGTCAACTTCTAGAGAAAGTTCACAAAGAATGGTATGTATTGCTCCATATTCCATATTAAGAATGTGGCTATTTAATCGATAATATAGAAATAAGAAAAACAAATCTCTCTCTCTCTCTCTCTCTCTCTCTCTCTCTCTCTCTCTCTCTCTCTTTCTCTCTCTCTCTCCTCTCTCTCTCTCTCTCTCTCTCTCTTTCTCATGGAACAGGCTTCCAGCGGATGTAGTGAACAGTAACACGGTAAACGAATTCAAGACTAAGTTAGACAAGATCTTATATACGGTATTGTATAGATATGTATAAATCTGTGAACAGAAGTAGTTTTGCTTCATTTTACTGCCATCTTGCACTATTATTGTAAGTCAAATTGTAATTTTGTATATTTTGTAATGTACGCTCATACCCCGAGAGGGGTTGCTAGAGTTAATGAAATCTTTAAATCCTTAAAATCCTCACTTTAAAACTAATTCTCTCTATCCAAGAGCAAATGGAGTGAGTCTCCGCGGGTGGACTGAAGATTCTTGAGACAAAAATCCTTATAACTCTCTCTCTCTCTCTCTCTCTCTCTCTCTCTCTCTCTCTCTCTCTCTCTCTCTCCTCTCTCTCTCTCTCTCTCAAGAATAAGTTAGACAAGTCCAAAAGAGCTCTCTAAACATTTAAAACTGATTCGCTCTAGTCAAGAGCAAATGGAGTGGGTCTCCGCGAATGGACTGAAGATTCTTGAGACCCTCAAAAATCCTTATAAATCTCTCTCTCTCTCTCTCTCTCTCTCTCTCTCTCTCTCTCTCTCTCTCTCTCTCTCTCTCTCTCGTTCCTTAACTCCTTTTTCGCGGATCCGCGATAGACACCTCGGTTATCGAACATTTCCCAACAGCAGCTCATAAGCATGGGGTGTTTTCTGGCCGTTTTGGCTCGACCCCGATACAGTGAACAAACATCTGCACGGGGTGTTTCTATCCACTTCTATTATTGTAGAGTTTAACTGAATTTCCTCGCAATGATAATGTATTGTGAGTAAATTGGATTGTTTTTATCGTCAATGTTCGTGTTGGTGTTGATAATTACGCTATTATCTGGATATTAAACTCGAAAACACTTTTATTATTCGTTTCGTTTAATACTGAGTACACAAGATGAGCTAATGACATGCAATTTTGTAAAGGCTTAGAATTTCAAATATTAGTTTTATTGTTCCTCTCTATTATATTAAAAAATTTAGATTATAAGTATTTAACCGAAATAAATTATGAAGAATATTTTCTTCTAAAATGTATTAAACATCGCTATAGTTTTTACATTGAAGAGTAATTTTAACTTTCAAATAATGTAGTCCTGACGAAAATGAACTTGAAAAACGATATTCAATACACGTGTCGATAACAAATATTAAAAAGAAAATCGTTAACGTAGTTTTTGTCTTATCCTGAAACATAACTGGAAATCAGTTTGTACAGAGGGATATTGACTGTTTAGACCTCACACACACATTATATATTATTATTATTATTATTATTATTATTATTATTATTATTATTATTATTATTATTACTATCCAAGCCACAACCCTAGTTGGAAAAGCAAGATGCTACAAGCCCAGGGGCTCCAACAGGGAAAAATAGCCCAGTGAGGAAAGGAAATAAGGAAATAAATAAATGAAGAGAACAATTTAACAATAAATCATTCTAAAATAAGTAACAACGTCAAAACAGACATGTCATATATAAACTATAAACAACATCAAAAACAAATATGTCATAAATAAACTATAAAAAGACTCATGTCCGCTTGGTCAACAAAAAAGCATTTGCTCCAACTTTGAACTTTTGAAGTTCTATTGATTCAACCACCCGATTAGGAAGATCATTCCACAACTTGGTAACAGCTGGAATAAAACTTTTAGAATACTGTGTTGTATTGAGTCTCGTGATGGAGAAGGCTTGGCTATATATATATATATATATATATATATATATATATATATATATATATATATATATATATATATATATATGTATATAAATGTATATATAGATAAATTATATATATATATATATATACATATATACATACATATGTATTTATACATATATATGTATGTATATATATGTACATATATATTTATATTTATACATTTGTATATACATATATATATATATATATATATATATATATATATATATATATATATATATATATATATATATATATATATATATTGTATAGTAATAAATAATAATAATAATAATAAATTCCTTTATTCCATAAAACAATGGGTATTCTGTTACATAAAGAATGTATTTACATTGGAAGGTTCTTAAATAGTAATGACCTATTAAAATACATTTAGGATAGTATTTTACTACGATCTAAAATCCATAAATTATATATTACGTCTGCAATAAAACTGTTTAAAATTCCACATTAAAAATAAAGACTTAAGTTATATACCATCATTCCCCCTTTTTGTCCATCCTTTGCTGCGATTCACATCAGACAACCGACTACCAGATGCACAATTCACTAATAGGATTCACAGAGACCATATCATACAAATGTTCTTTCATTGTTTTTTTCTAATTTATTTACTATATTTTATTCAATTCCAGTTATCATACAAATCAAACTCGGGTTGAACAAATAACACAACACAAATCATATAACGTAAACACTGTAGTACAAACTGGTCTTTGTATAGTTGCAAAATAAGGGTAATAATTGTGGCTTAGCTAACGTTTTTGGCTCATGTTACCGTTGGTAAATAACGAAGAGGATTAATAGCTTTCGGGAAATTTTCATTGGCTTGGCGTTATTCAAGAATCTTCTTCTTCTTCTACTACTTCTTCTTGTTGTTGTTGTTGTTCTTCTTCTTCTTTTCCCACTTTTATGTGGGGTCGATGTTTCTGGCCAGCGTTCTCCATCTACCTCTGTCCCACTCTTCATCTGTCCCAACTTTGTTGTTTAGTTGGGTTACATTCAAGGATCATCCAAATAATAATAAATAGACTTATTTACTTTTAATCCTTAACGAAATATATCAAAGGTATTTTTATCTCTTTATCCTTGACAGATATTTGTGAATAAATCCCCTCTTTAAAAAGAGTTTAAATTATGAACTTTTCAATTCATTCTCAATGTATTAAATTGTTTACCCTTTCTCTTGGATTTTTTGCATTTAAAAATCGTCTATTCATAGTTCTTGGAAAATTAACTTTTTCTGATTAATTTCTTTCTGCTTACACATCACTCATTCAAATAATCTTAAACAAATTATTATTTCTGTTACATTTCTCGATATTTACAAGTAATAATTTACGATATATCAGACCACATTTAAATGACTTATCATTGATAAGTTTTCCATTAACAATATCTTAAACACTATTTTTTTTTATTTTATTTTTTTTTTTTTTGAATGTCGTAACATTAAAAAATCATTGTTAATATTTTGCACATCTTTCTCTCTAAAATTTTCCAAATATTTAAACGCTCGTTAGAGCGTTTTTGTTGAATGTCTCAACACTCACAAATCATTGTTAATATTTTGCACATCTTTCTTTCTAAGATTTCCTAACATTTAAACGCTCTTTACGTAACATTCACAAATCATTGTTGATATTATGCAAAGCATTCTTTCCCAAATTTCGTAACATTCAAACTCTCTAATATTTTAGTTGAATATTTTAACATTCACAAATCATTGTTAATATTTTGCACATCCTTCTCTCAAAAATTTCCTAACAATTTAAACGGTCTAATTTGTTTGTTGAATATCTTAACATTCAAAAATCATTGTTTAATATTTTGCACACCTTTCTAAAATGTCCCCAACATTATCAACATCAAACGAGCATAACAAACCAACATAACTGCTCATTGAGAATAAGCCAATCCTGAAGGATACTGATTACTTTCAGTATGCTGATGCGACCTCTGAGGAGGAGAGTAGGGCTTGGCTTCCCCCTCGTAAGTCACGCGGGCCATGAAGCCGCTCTTGGGATCAGCCGAGTAGGTCACGACCTGGGTTCGCCCGTCGGGTAAGAGCACTCTGTATTCGCCCTTGGTTGTCTCCCCGTCGGAGTAGCCCGTGTGCCCGTGTTTGTTCCCCAGGAGGGAGTCAGACACCTCGTAGCCGAAGTTGTGAGCCTTTGGTTCAGAAAATAAATGGAAGACGAAATCGGTTGAAAATTAAATAAATTGTGACAGCGAGATGAATTTGCCTTTAGTAATCTATTTCGAGAGGTTGAATTACTTTTTAAGAAATGTAAATAAATTATGTCAGCGAGATAAATTTGCCTTTAGTAATCTATTTCAAGAGGTTGAATTACTTATTGCAATGCTAACTTCATCATTGAAATATCTGTATACTTAAGAATAAGTATCATCTAGACTAGCCTATCAAAATATATTATGAGTTAGCTCTATATGCGACTGTTCTAGGCCTATGTCAACGTATACCTTTTAATTCGAATTACTTTTTGCTATGTCAGCTTCGTCGTTAAAATATCTGTATACGTTAGAATTAGCATCATCTAGATTAAGCTATCAAAAATATATGGTATGATAGGCCTGTGCGCATCTGTTGTAGACCTATTTCAACGTATACAGTTTTCTTGGTCTATGTGACTGTATACAGTTTTCTACACATTTTTCGACATATACAGTTTTCTGGACCTATTTCAATGTATACAGTTTTCTAAACCTATGTCAATTTGTAGTTTTCTGGACCTACGTCATTGCATACAGTTTTCTGGACCTATGTCAATGTATACAGTTTTCTGAACCTATGTCAATGGATACAGTTTTCTGGACCTATGTCAATGTATACAGTTTTCTGGACCTGTGTCAATGTATACAGTTTTCTGAACCTATGTCAATGTATACAGTTTTCTGGACCTATGTCAATGTATACAGTTTTCTTGACCTTTGACAATGTATACAGTTTTCTGGACCTATGTCAATGTATACAGTTTTCTGGACCTATGTCAATGTATACAGTTTTCTGGACCTATGTCAATGTATACAGTTTTCTGGGCCTATGTCAATGTATACAGTTTTCTGGACCTATGTCAATGTATACAGTTTTCTGAACCTATGTCAATGTATACAGTTTTCTGGACCTATGTCAATGTATACAGTTTTCTGGACCTATGCCAATGTATACAGTTTTCTGGACCTATGTCAATGTATACAGTTTTCTGCACCTATGTCAATGTATACAGTTTTCTGGACCTATGTCAATGTATACAGTTTTCTGAACCTATGTCAATGTATACAGTTTTCTGGACCTATGTCAATGTATACAGTTTTTTGAACCTATGTCAATGTATACAGTTTTCTGAACCTATGTCAATGTATACAGTTTTCTGGACCTATGTCAATGTATACAGTTTTCTGGACCTATGTCAATGTATACAGTTTAGAAAATCACAACTTACATTCGGCGTCCCGTGAAAAGTCGAAGGCGACGCCACGTGTTGACCTGGGGAAGGAAGACCGGTGTAGAGGATCCCCCCTCCGAAGTGGCGTTTTCCGTCTCCCCCTGGGAATGTTGGGGTCCCCTCGCCATGGAACCCGCCGGAGGAGGGCGTCTGGAAACCCCCCACCGAGGAAGCGTGATGGAAATTATTGGCGTTGAGAGATTGTTTGTTGTGGCCAGAAACCGCCGAACCGCCCGATGCTTTCTTATGACCTTGGCTGCCCTGATCTGGCCGGGGCATGGCCGAGGTCAACGCGCATGCGAAGCTCAATAACAAAACCTGCAATATGGAGAAGATTTGTCATTTGATTGGTTCTTTTATTTATGTGACGTTATAAAAAATTTTCACAGTTATAAATAGATTTATGATTTGATTAGATTGCATCGTAATTAATTGGAGATGGTATTTTATTCAGAATAACAAATATATTATTCGAACAGATTACATCCGAATTAATTTGAGATGGTATTCTATTCAGAATATTTTAGATTGAAAGTTGATTTTAAAAACAAAATTCTATTCAGAATATCTTAGATTGAAAGTTGATTATAAAAACAAAATTCTATTCAGAATATCTTAGATTGAAAGTTAATTATAAAGATAGAATTATATTCAGAATATCTTAGATTGAAAGTTGATTATTAAGATAGAATTCAATTCAGAATATCTTAGATTAAAGGTTAATTATAAGGATGGAATTCTATTCAGAATATATTAGATTAAAGGGTAATTATAAAGATAGAATTCTATTCAGAATATCTTAGATTGAAAGTTAATTATAAAGATAGATAGAATTCTATACAGAAAATCTTAGATTGAAATTTTGATTATAGACATTGCAACATAGCTATGTTTATCGCCTCAGTCGATCATAAATTCTCACACAAATAATTAAAGATTTATGTTATGGGTAACAATGATACACCAAAATTGAGATCAGATAATTATAACGCCTCTGAAGAAAAAAAATAATTATACCCTTTAGACATAATAATGTGTTTGGTGGTTTTTGGTTGTAGTAGAGGAAGTAAAACATTCGAAGCATTAATTACAGGGTGACCTGACCTCATATTACTGGCTGACCTGACCTCAGAGAGACATATAAAGGCCCTTTGTATGAAGCTGAGTTGTGATACCCTAACGTGGTTAAACTGTTTATGTATTGCCATGATCAGCAAAGCTATACTAGTCAGGGACACCCATATTAGGTTGGTTTGCTGTGAGTGATCAGACAAAGATCTCCCACCGTCAGCAATCCGCACTGGCCAACATGGTGATGAAAGCTGGTCAAAGCACAGACATGAATAAAGAAATGTGTCCGGCCTTTGCCCTTCAGTTGACTGGAAACGACTTCATTTATTATTGTTTTTGTTGTTGTTGTAAAAGAGACCTTATAGTCATTGTCATTCATCATGATGGAAATCCTGCTTACACATAAGCAAGAGTTCATGGTGTAAATTTAGGCTAGATTTTAATATAGATGATTGATTAGTGGTATAAAGAGAGAGAGAGAGAGAGAGAGAGAGAGAGAGAGAGAGAGAGAGAGAGAGAGAGAGCGAGAGAGAGAGAGAGCGTACTATGTTATATATGCAGTTTGTTATTTCTATTTGTCTTATTTATTCCATCATATTTATTCATAATCCATTGATTGATTTATTGTAAATCATTTATGATAGAATGCAGCAAAATACAGAAAATAAATAATTCAAAATATTTCGCAGAAATTATTGTAAAGAGAGAGAGAGAGAGAGAGAGAGAGAGAGAGAGAGAGAGAGAGAGAGAGAGAGAGAGAGAGAGAGAGAGAGAGGGAGGGAGAGAGGCCAAGGAAAGAAATTTAATCAACTCAAGGTTTTTTTGA
>NC_090742.1:19642984-19840484 GCF_036898095.1 Palaemon carinicauda
TTTTAACACTTAGAGAATTACCTTATCAGTAGCCTACCTATGAAACTTTTGGGTAGGGGAGACCATATAAATGACAGAAAGACCACCCAGTCATTACAGAAAATCCTCAGTTGGATTAATTCTGTTAAACCAGAACTATACTTGATCTAATGTACAGTTGGACACATGAATTCCTAGCATGCCTCGCTCTGAGGAAGTGTACCCTCTCACACCGTTACTGCGCGGCGAGTTCCTGTGTTTTATACCAGCCCGTCACCTCTGCTTCCTCTCCATACACTAGCTTTTTGGTTACTCACAGCCAGGTAAGGGTGTGACACGGTGCACTGCTTCAGAGCATGGTATACCAAGGACTCCGTCCTACTGTACGCTAATTTAATTAACTAATGAGGCATTAAGGAATGGCAGGTGGAGTAATGAAACTAGACATACTCTTGATAGGCCTGTAAACCCTATAGTCCATTTCTTTTAGCGATGCATATTTGCACCGACTCGCGGCGGTGCCCTTTTAGCTCGGAAAAGTTTCCGGATCGCTGATTGATTGGACAAGATAATTCTAACCAATCAGAGATCAGGAAACTTTTCCGAGCTAAAAGGGCATCGCCGCGAGTTGGTGCAAATATGCATCGCTAAAAGAAATGGACTATAGTATGTAGAATATCCTTATAATGCGGAATTTTATTTATGGGTATTTTGAATTGTATTTTTTCATGTAATTGTTGTATTACAAGTTCGTATGGCCCACCAGAATCCAGAACTATCGTAAATTCCTATACTCAAAATGTTATGATTATAAAAAAAACTTTCTCTCATAGTTGCTTCAATTTTCCTACCCCGCAATGAATTATTATATATATTAGACTTTTTCAATTGTTATAAAGATAATTTACCCTACAATGAAATATTATTTATATTATTTATATTTGACTTTTTTTAATTGTTGAAAAGATAATTTCAAAAAGAGCGCATATGCGATGGAAACAATATTCCATATTCAAGGTTTTTATATCCATTAAAATCATTGGTAAAATATTTCCGAATCCCAATTCATGCAGATAGCTCAGTTATAAGATTATCTCTTGTCAAGTCATCATGAACTAGACTTGAAATGTGACTGCCTGAACTACCGGCTTCGCATTTCTCCGAGCGAAGCTGGTGCACGCTGGTTTTCCATTCACTCGGAAACGTGAGCAGTGTTGAGGTCTCCATGGTACTCATATCTGTAACTTAACTCTATAATCTTAACTTACCTACTTTCCTCTTGTTCTTATTTTTTCTGTAGCTGTACCGGATATTCTTTCTTCTTATTGTTATTAGCATAATGATCATCTTTTATGTTTTTTAATGTTAGCTTTCTCATTTCACATGTTTGTTTGTTTTATTTCCTACTCGTCTCTGTGTTGTCTTTTTTCATTATTCTGTTTTACGTATTTTTTTTTATCATTAGCTTACTTTATTGGTATTTTATAGTTATAAATCAAGGTATTAAACACAGACACACACACGCACACACACACACACACACACACATATATATATATATATATATATATATATATATATATATATATATATATATATATATATATATATATATGTGTGTGTGTGTGTGTGTGTGTGTGTGTGTGCGCGCGCACTTATGTGTATATGGTATGTTTGTGTTTTGTTGCTTCTTTGTTTGTTTGTGTGTGTACTGTATACATGTTTTTACACGCGAGTAAAAATTAAGCTTGCGCATGTGTTTTGAAAGAGGACTTTGCCTAAAGAAAGGTATAAGTCTTACATAGCAACGAAGAGCATTAATGATATGCAAGTCAAAGGCTTTCTTCTACAGCAATGAATGGCCCAAATTTGTAAAAATAAGGACCACCATAGACCCTTTGAAACCAAACACAGAACCAATTAGTCCCATAGTTCGAAATTAACTGAAACCCCGTTTCTCTTCAATGTTGAAATGTTATTGGAAGAATTTCAATCTGAATTTCAAATTTCCATTTTAAACCTTTACCTCCTTCCCCAAGCCCCCTCTCCACCCAAGCTAGTACCAGAGAGGGCCAGGCAATGGCTGCTGATGACTCGGCAGGTAGACCTATAGGGTCTCCCAAACTACCCTCTATCCTGATCTCAGAAGGATTGTGAGGTTGAAGACACTTCAAGAAACAATCGATCTTGAGCGTGATTTGAACCCCAGTCCGACAGAACGCCAAGCATGGACGTTTCCAATTGGCCATCACAACCCTGAGTGGTCTGATGAACCCAATTGATCTCCGCATATCAAATTAAAACTAAATTACTTTGAAAAGTCACAACATTCAGAAGCGCAAGGCAACACTCAACGTAGCTCAAAATGTAGGCCTACTATTATCGAGTCCTGTTCAATTTAAAACATTTAATATGCCTCGGTCGTTGTTAATGTTATTATAAGACACCTACTGTAAGTAAATGTCAAGTAATGTATGAGTAAGACTTCTCACTCATTCATTGCTTTTATTTTATCTCAGTTGAGGTTGCATTCAGGCACACTATTCTATAAGCTGTTGCCTCAATTCCTTTCCTCACTAGGCTATTTTCCCTGTTGGAGCTATTGGGCTTAGAGCATCCAGTTTTTTTTCCAATTAGGGTCGTAGCGTAGTTAATAATAATAATAATAAGAAGAAGAAGGAGAAGAAGAAGCTTCCACGGTGGTAAATATCTGTTAAACTCTTGAATACGTTGAAGTGGAGCTGAAAATCATTTTACACGAGGGAAAAATTAAATTACACGAAAAGAAAAACTGAACCAGTATCGAAACAATCAGCCATTGCACGTCCAAATGATCCTTGCACGTCCGAGCATAACTCCCAGCACGATTAGTTTGCACGCGTCAGTTGCATTTGCCAGATTACTTTCTCGTGCAGTCTTTCTTCTCTTTTTTTTTTATTCCAAGTAGTTATTTTCATTTATTTTTATGTGCATATTTCATGATGGAAGCAAAATTTTACAGTGTTTCAGAAATCGGTGAGTGGCGAATACTCATAAAGAGATGTAAAGTTTAAAATTTTTTTTATTTTATTTTATTTTTATCCTCATGTGTGATTTAAATCTCTATCTTCTGTATGATTAACTTTGCAAAATTATAGACACATAAATACATAGTATATCGGTAAAAATATATATATTCGTGTATTTGTTATATCATAAACATTGGTACGCCAGCTATAGCCCTTTACCGGGTGCAATGAACTAGAAGAGTTCCCCCCACAATGTCCTATCCACTTTCTTCTTGGACTCCCATTATTTCTTCTTCCTTTATTCTCTTGGAGGAAAAATAGTATATATTATTTCTCCAAGCTCATCCACTTCCCCTTTATCGCGATTTCCTAAATTTTTCGTCCTGCTTCTTCTATAGTATTTACTGATTTCCCGACTCACCTTTCTTCTCTTCTCATCGCATGTACAAGCCAACGCAGTCTTTGCCCCTTTCACCCCCAAAGGACGTACCGGTACGTTCTTGCAAAACACTGTAATTTACATCTTTTTGCATATTTTTGATAATTTTAAGAGAAACTTCAGGCATTTTCCTTAAGAATGAGACCAACCTGACCTCTCTATGACAAAAATTAAGGCTGTTAGAGCAATTTCAAAAAAATATATAGTAAATGTGCTCGAAATTTAACCATACCTTGGGGGGTAAAATCTCGGTCACTTTCACATTCATTCATTAGACGGCGGTTGTGCATGTGTACCAACCGTGTGTCACACGATATTAACCAATGTGACAAGCCGAGAGAAGGTTGTGAGTTGTGACTCAGTTGCTTTCATCCTGCCTTTGAGTCACAACCTTTTCTCGGCTCGTCACATTGGTCAAACCATTGTTCTTTAGTCTTGGGTAGTGCCATAACCTCTGTATCATGGTCTTCCACTGCCTTGGTCTAGAGTTCTCTTGCTTGAGGGTACACTCAGGCACACTATTCTATCTTATTTCTTTTGTGACGAGCGTTGTAAATTGTTGTAAACACCCTTAAGTATTTAGAGTATCATACAGCGTAATCCACGTTAATTGTCACATCCAAGTTATCATAGCATCTCATGATCAAAACAAGTTTTCATCTTTTTGAAATCTTTAGTATTAGGCCTACCAGTTCTTCGTGTGTCTAGTGGGAGATTGTCATTCAGTCATGGGAGTGCATATCTGAAAAACTCGAAACCGTCCGTTATCATTCTCGGTGTCGACATGATTTGTCAGCTGTTAGGTGTGTAGCAAGTTTCTAAGATATTTTAGACGTCTAGTTCTGATAACTTGAGCTATTGCCCATATCTTTAAATTTATTCTGGTTTCAATACGTAGGCAGTTTATTTCACCAATCTCGCTCCTCAGTTCATTTCGCTTTGTAATTTCTCAAGTTATAATAGATGGAGTTGCAATAATCATTCCTGATAATAGCACATTTAGTCACAAGTTTGTTAGAGCAATGTTTCTTAGAGGATATCCAGTAGTACTTACTACATTATTTATTTGAACACTGGGGGACAAATTATATATAGTTCAATAATACACCTAGGTCATCAATTCCAATAGATAATGGGACCAAGTTATTATTGATATTTATTTGGATGTCGCCAAGGTTTCTTAAATTGTTTCTTTTATTTTTCTTCCGAACAACCAAAAATCTCAGTTTTATTTTAATTTAGTTTTACTTGTTTAATTAGCTTCCATTTCCTACGCTAGTAAGAACGTGGTTTAAATTTTCCACTGTATCAGCAAAATGATTTATGGAGAAATGCAATTGCATATCATCCGCAACTACCTTCAGCTTCATTCCGTGTTTCTGTGAATCTGTAATACTTTTGATAGACCAATAGTATAGATTGAGCCTAGTAGCCTTACATGTCCCTGGACACCCCTCTTCTTAATGGTTCCAATGAAGAATAAGAATTTCCAATTCATCCATAATAATTTCTGTCAACAAAGTAATATTTTAGATACTCAAAAGCTTCATCATCAATATCAATGGTTCGTAAATAATTCAGTGGTAGTTCATGCACTTAGGTCAAGTAAAATCAAGATGTTACATTTGTTCTCATCTATCATTTCTAGCTGACCACTTACCACTTAGCATACAGCTCTCTCCCCAGTATATAATTGTCTGTATGTTGACTGGTTATCTGGTTATCTAGCAATGCTTAGAATCTCCTTAAACGACTTACCAGAAGTTCAAGAATGACATATTCTAGCACTCATGATGGACAGGTTTGAAATAGGTTTGTAAGAATTTACTCCTGATATTCGAGAGTATGTGAAAACTGGTACTTGAAGTCATTTTTTGATTTAGGATACTTACGTTAATCAATGCTAATACATACTATTCTTGAAATGATTTCCGTAAGACTAAAAAAGTTTTATTCTATTGCTTCAGATATAAATTGGCATCAGATCAACCGCACAATTTGCTTACTGCCCCTCCCCCCCTCATTAATCCTAATGACATAATCATTTGTTCCGTTGTTAAATACCGTTAATCTTATTTGTAGGTATGATTCAGCACCAGTCCGATTCGGGATATTCACAAAAGATCCTATAATACAGTATAGGCTTTCAAGATGTTGTATATTCTTGTTTTTTTTTTTTTTCTTTTTTTCTTTTTTTGTGGGTGTGTCACGACAATGTGGATTTGACAAGTAACAGACTCCGCTATGGGATTTTCTAATAAGAGATTTACATAAGAGATAAAGCTCGTGGGTCATAAAATGTAGTAAGACCAAGAAAACATTATATTAATCGCCTGCTAAGAAAACAAATGTAACTGCTAAGAAAGAAGAAAGAATTCAAAGAACGATGTTTTCCGTTAAACTATTTGTGGCAACATTGATGGTTGTCATTCCGCGGTAAAATGAATGATCGTGTATTTTCCTAATGTTTATTAATATTAATCAGATATGAAATTATTATTTATTATTCGATAAATTTCGTCTTATGTAGGTGCTTAGATGGAAATTAATATGATTATACGAAGAGTTATATCACTAAGAGATTTGTTTTGTGTTTGTCTGGCAATACTGTAAAAGGCCGTCCCCTGATTGGTTCATTCAGCCTTGAGTTTAGGGTTGCCATTCGTACGATAATTATCGTACATGTACTATTATTTTAGATCCAGTACGATGTACGATACATACCTTAGGTATATACATATGTGTTTAATTAAACAATTATACTAAAATATTTTGAAATAAGTTGATTATGTAACTCCCTAATTATTATTTTGAAACTGTGTACGATAATTTTGGTTGAAAAACGACAATTTTAAGGCTCATGTACGATAATCCAGTCGAAATAATCTGGCAACCCTGGCAACTCAAGTTGAGTTTGTTTACAAATTTGAACGGCTGAAAATTTTTGTAAAATCTCTCGTATTTTGTTTATTTTTGACGTCAACTTTTGTATCGTGATCGCTTTTGGTGTAGCTAGTAATGCTTGTTAAGTTATCGTGATTCGTCTGTCTTTCTCGTAAGTATAAAGATATCTATATGATGTGTTGTATATGGAAATACTTCAATTCCATAGAATACCCGAATCCCAGTAAAGTGCCTTAATCCATCAATTTTGGAAGATGTTAAGCCATCAATAAAACCAATTTAAATTTAAAACTCAGGAGCTTTTATATATCAGCGGTCAGTTCCTTCAGCGAACATAATATATGGACATCAACTAAACCAAACTTTCCTCCCTAACCTAACCTACAAGTCGCATCCTTACCTACTCACCTAAAGGAGCGGGGAGCTAACGCCCTCTTGCGTCCCCCCTTACGCTGCTGTATTCTATGTCAGCCGTTATCATACATACAGATGGCTGCTATCATACATACACCCCCAGGGAACCTTTTGTATATCAGCGGCCAGTTCCTCTACAGTGCATAAAAAATGGACTCCAACTAACCTAACCCCCCCCCCAATCTAACCTACAAGCAGTGTCCTTACCTACTCATATAGCTGATGCCCCCTGCGATCCCCTGTACACTGCTGTATTCATAGTCCGCCGCTATCATACATACAGGTGGCCGCTATCATACATACACCCCCAAGGGGAGGATAAGCCTCATATGCTTAGGAGGTTCAGGAAAATATAATTTTACCTAATAATCAATGTGGTTAGCGTGTGCAGCTCAGCACGTACCGCTTGCCAGTACAAAGGAGCTTGATATTTTTCTTTTTCCGCGAGCGCACGTCGGAACAAAAACCATTAGCTTTTTAAAAATTATCCCTGGTCTTAAGATGGTCTAACAGGTTTTCGGTTTATTTGGTGTTGAGATGAAGGTTGAATTCAGTGAAAACTATTTTTTCTGGTCAAAATGTTGTTCTGTCCGTAACTTTAAATTTACCAATTTTTCTATAGGAAAAAAGTTATTTTTACTAGAAAATATCCCCACCTAATACCAAATTATAACCCTAACCAAGAAAATAAATAGGTTTTCCTGATGTATTTATAGGTAAATTGAACAGTCCTTATGAAAATATTTGTCAAAATCCTGCATTTTTAATTTAGAAATGTTAAAACATCCTAAGTTACTACTGGTAAACCATATTTCAAAAGAGAAACAAACTAAGATAGGTTCCCCACCCAACCAAACATGTCTGTCCCTCCCAATGGGTATTATGCCTCCCCTTGATCCCCCCCAGGACTTGTGTCCTTAGCTTACCATTGGGTAGGATGTAACCATGTGTAGTCTTTTTGTATTTCATTCCTTCTGAAATGTGGTTTTTCAGATGTCTCTCCTTGCTTTAAGTATCATTTGAACTTCAAGATTACAACTTTCTGATAGTTAATAACATCAAAACCATTCAAGACCCCTATAAACTTACCAGTAATTCCTCTTATTTCTTCCAAAGAGGAAATTGACCTATCTTTGGCATGATCAAAATGACATTTTAACCAACAGAGCTGGAGGGAAGAACTTCTTCGAAATGGAGCTAATATCTCAATAGTATATAAGGTTCAAAATTGTGTTTGAAGAGATATACCATATTCAATTATGTTGGTTCTAGTTTCCCAACTATTATTGTCCTACAATAATAGTAGAACCAATTTGCATAATAGTACAATAACCCCATTGAAGAAAATGAGAGGTGTTTCTGGTGTACAGTGTTTATAGGTGCTTTGAATGGTTTTGATGGTGATTGTTGGATATCAGTAATTTTTAAGCTGTTACTCCGTTTAAACCAAACAAGAAATTACAACTGAAAACCATATTTGTTCCGGCATAAGTACAAACCTTCCGCTATTTATAGGGATATACTTTTGGCGTAGCTGAAAGATGAGCCATGATAATTTTAGTGAGGGATAACTACCCCATCCGCTAGTTAGTGGGTGGGGGTTGGGGTAGACTGGCTACCCCACTCACTCACACCTCTCGGCTGAGTAACCCCTTTTGGCTCTGTAGAGAACGGACATGCTGCCTTTCTCTCCCGCAAAGACTTGCCTTGATTGTTTTTCTGTTTAATTTTTTTTTTTTTTTGTGTGTTTTAATTTATCTTATACATATATATGTGTGTATATATATGCATAAATGGAAACATACTTTTATGTTGTTAAATAGTTGTAACTTTAATTACTGTTGACAGCGTATCCAGCAGTCTCCGCCGTAAGGGAGTTGTCATTGTTTTGAGACTACTCCCCTGCGTGGGTGGTCTGCAGGTCCTCAACACTCCCGTGTGTTTGTTTCATTACTTATGGCTTTGGCCGCTCTGGTCATTATCCTGCGCTTCATGTGGCAGCTTGCGAGCTGCCCACATTACGAGATAGCACTAGTTGTCAACCTTCAACTTGAACAAGGCTTGTTGATGGGAAGCACAGATTGCTGCCAGGAGATTCGCCTCCAGGGGTTGGAGAACCTTCCCTTACGAGGGAGTGTTAACCCTCCCCGGAGTAGGGCTGCCCTCCCCCCCTCCCCTTCCGAGGGAGAGCTTGCCCACTTCAGCCATTCAGGAACCTTCCCTCTTTTAGGAAGAATTGCGGACAGCTCGAAAGGGTTCTGCTTCTGCTATCTCATCGTCGAAGACTGTGCTTCTTCCCCTTGAGCTGGGGAAAAGCAAGTCCAATGCTTGCTCCTTCTTCGAGGGGAACTTCTCTCTCTCGTTCTCGAGAGAGATTGTTATTCCCATTGAGATGGGAGAAAGCTTGTCTTAGGCGATGTCCGTCTTCGGGAGGACTTCTCTCATATTTGCGAGAGAGATTATTACACCTACGCTTTTTTCCCATAGAGCTGGGAGAAAGCTTGTCTTAGGTGATGTTCTCCTTCGGGAGGACTTCTCTCTCGTTTGCTAGAGAGAGATTATTACGCCTACGCTTTTTTCCCATAAGCTGGGAGAAAGCTTGTCTTAGGCGATGTCCTCCTTTGGGAGAACTCTCTCGTTCGCGAGATACTTGTTCAGTGACCAACATATGTCGTACGCCTACGCTTGTTTGCCATAGGGCTGGGAGAAAGCTGGTTCTAGGCGATCTCGTTTGCGAGAGAAAACTTGTAGGAGTTTGTTGATCCACCAGGGGCGGTGGCAGAGCTTTCTCTGAAGCAGGTTTTCCCTTAGGGGGAACGAGTCTCTCGTTCTTGAGAGAAGACCGCCTCTGGGCATCGGTGGTCCCCCCTTACGCATATGATTCTCCTCCAAGGGCGGAGCAAGAGCCTTGTCTTAAGCGACGTTCTCCTTCGGGAGGATACCTCCTCTGCGAAGGAGTTATCTTTAGAGCAGCTGGATCAGTCTCCCCCTCGGGCGGAGTCAGCTCTGCGTTCCTCTCCGGAGGATCGTAGGGTGGAAGGGTTTGTGACCCTTCTCCATCCTGGATGTTCTCCTCCTCGTGCTAGGAGAAGACGCCTTTTGAACCTGCTGGTTCTCCTCGTGGTGATTGTGAGACTTGGGCTCTCGTCGTGTTGATCCTGCGGGTTCTCATGACCTTAGGAGTCTTTCGGGCCTCCGTCATGTTGGACTTTCGAGTTCACGCGACTTGAAACGTTTGGGTTTCAGTTACGCTGATCCTTCGGGCTCTCTTAACGATGACTACGTTGATCCTTCGGGCTCTCGTACCATCAGTCTTGTTAACCCCTCGGTGTCTTGTGACAAGGAAATTTCGGTTTCCCGTTGCGTTATCCTTCGGGGTCTCGCAACACAGGCTACCCTGAGCCTTCGGGCTCTTGTGCCATGCTAACACTTCGGTGTCTCTCGGTTTCTTGTTGCAATGACCCTTCAGGGTGTCGCAACACAGTTTACGCTCGTAACATCGGTATCGCTGAGCCTGTAGGCTCTCGTGGCGAACGCTATGCTAAACCCTGGTTCTTGTACCTTTAGTCACACTGACACTTCGGTGTCTTGTGACAGAGGAACTTCGGTTTCTTGTTGCGCTGACCCTTCAGGGTCTCGCAACACAGAACACGCAGAACTTTCGGGTTCTCGTGACCCTCGTCATCAAGAGTCTTACTCTTATGACTGAGAGTTGTCAGACTCTCGTCGTATTGAGCTTTGCGCTACGTTGATCCTCTGGGTTATCTTAGCAAGGAGTTATCTCCTAAGCGCGCGACCTCTAGGGATTCACGCTATCATGCTGAACCTTCTGGTTCTTATAAAACTAGTCACCAAGAGTTCTACTCTTATGACAGAGAGTTTTCGGACAATCGTCACGCGGAGCATTCGCGCGCGCGCGGCCGGCCTGGCACGCGCGAACAACTCTCGCACATGATCATCGTCACGCGGAGTGTTCGCGCGCAGTCAGTGCTATGTTGAAGCGCGCGTGGCCATCTTGGCGTGAGCGGTCAACACTGTGTTGATCTCTCGGGCGTGCCTATCCCAACAGGAGTTGGTGCTGAGGTTCCTGGCTGCGAGAGTTTTGACAGCGCACGATCATGGTAGGCAATCCTCTCTCTCTCTCTCTCTCTCTCTCTCTCTCTCTCTCTCTCTCTCTCTCTCTCTCTCTCTCTCTCTCTCCCCCCCCCATTCCTACCTCCGGACACGGCTCTTCCTTGCGCTTTGTCACGTGACAGAACAGCGTCACTCTACACTATCTAAGCGCCGGCTCTTGACGTTCTTACGTCTCAGTCAAGAGAGGGTTCGTTGCAAACGTTTCTTAGAGGCATACGCATGTGCTAGCGCAGATGGACAAGTACATATGCGTGCAAGCCAGCTTTCTGACAATAAGGGCTATTCAGTACATTACTTGGCTACTTTCCTGTAACCAGACATACCACATTTACATTCTGCCTTCTTATTGGCACTTTTTCCTTTCTCCCAATCGAAAGTCTAAGTTTCCTACAATAACTCTGACTGGAAACTTCTAATAAGCATAACTGTCCCCTAGTAGGGAACATTCAATACTAATGCTATTCTACCGACTGGAGACGGAGAAGTACGAATGTTTCCTCCTAAAAAGGAGGAATCTCTGCATATATGCTTGTCATGCTCACAATTTAGTGCTACTACTACGTAGTAGACTTATGCTTATTACCCATCCAGCAATAGATTGAAGATACATCTCAATCTCATCTTGGGGTTGGTTGGATGTGTTTGGTAATTACCGTCCGGTCTCCTGTGCGGAAGGCAATCTCTATGGAGATTCGCTCTTATAACATAAGCTGTACTGATTAACTGGTTTACCGTTGGGTATCGGGCTTATTCGGCCAACCACACAAGATTGGTGGCAGTTGGAGGGTGGACAGTCTCCTCCCCTTCATTGCAAAAACGTGCAAATAGTTGCACGTCTCACATCACCTCGAGATGTGTTTATTGCTATGATGGTGGGTGGCAGACGAGAGCTTCTGCAAAGAGGCCTATCTTCTCGTCTCCCCTTTGGATCTGATGCTCTCTTTAATGCATCAAAAAGAGGGGGAGCCATATGCCGTACCATTCCATCCTCATCCGTTGGCCCGATTCAGAAAGGTATCAGCATTCATCTCTCTTAGAGAATCATCTAGCAATAAGAAGCCTCAGATGGACAGAGGACAGCTAGGTGCCCCCATTCGCTCGCGTCATTCCTGGTACTGGAATGTGCTTGCAGATAATCTGAACAGACCACTCAGATAGTGGGCTCCTTTTGTCTTTGAATCATCTTGTATCCAACAAAGTCTTAACTTTTTGAGGTCCCCGACTGTGGTCATGCTCGCAACGGCAATGAAATTCAGGCTTCCGATCGACCTTTCACCAGGCCCTTGAACAAGATGTATTCCAAGATCAGTGGGGCAGCTTACAGATGTATGCTTTTTCCCCCATTCGGTCTGGTGAGAAAGTACTCAGCCAAGTCAGGATAAGCAAGATCTTATCAATGACTCCAATAGCTTCGCTATGGCATCCCGCAGAATGGTTCCCGGACCTTTTGCAGCTCCTGACGGAATTCCAAGGGATCTTCCAAACAGCCACGTGCTAACACTTTCCTAAGCCATAGCTTTGCTTCTACTTCACTCCTGGGACGGTCCTACACCACCTCTCTCAGAGAGGCCTTTCGCAAGGAGTTGCGGAAAAGATGTCTAGGCCCCTCAGACACTTTTCAGCGTCGGTCTTCCAGGTGAAGTGTTCGGTCCTTTGTGACTGATGTCGTGGAAGGGGAATCTCTCCCATTGATGCCTTTACTTATACAAAGTTTGAGATAACTTGTCCCCCTCGGATCTCAACCTCCTCCTGGAAACGTGGTTTGAGTCCTTCAGGCCATTCAGGCCCCTCTCTACGAACCTTTATGCCAGGCAGCAGATCGCTTCCTTACATGGAATATGGCCCTTTCTACTCACTTGGGCTTTGACCAAGAGAGTTAGTGTGTTGTATGATCCATCTTCCGATGTCTCCTACTCTAGGAGACGGGGAGAAGTAATCCTCAGCGGAGTCCCTGAGTTGATTGCCAAGACTCAAAATCCGAGTGTGCTGTACCGTAGGTGCAGCCCATTTCGGATAAAGAGTCTTCGTTCGGTAACCGAAGACCCATCAACTGGGGTTTTACCCAGTAAGGAGTCTGTGGTGTTACCTTAAAAGAACAACACCAGCTCGCCCCCGTGTGTCGGCACTGTTGACCATCACGAGGAAGGTCAAGAGGAGGATCTCAAGGATTTCCTTCCTCTCTGGGATCAGAAGGCTATTGAGGTTGCTCTTAATCTAGACCCTCCTCCATCCTAAGACCCAGAGCTCGTAACATTAGTGGGGTTGCTACGTCCCTGGCATTCAAGAAACTACTCTGTGGCGCAGATACTGTAAGTGGGCATGTGGAAGCGTCTATCGACCTTCACGGCCCACTAACTGCAAAGTCGTAACCCACAGGAACATGGAGATCCTTTCCATTGGTCCTGTGGTGGTCGCACAACAAATGGTCTAAACACCTCAGGCTCCTTGATGGACAAGTAGCAGAGGGTTGAGAGCTGAGGTTACCCTGATTAGTCTGGAGTGAATAAGTAAGAATGAATGGCTCCTTTCTTCCTTTCTCTTTCTCCCCTCTGGGGAAAACAGCTCTGCAAGCCTCAGCATAGCTGACCTCACCTTGCTGCAGGTAAGACTCATTTCCCTTGTGCCTCCTAAGTATAGAGTAATACTTTGTTACGTCCCCAATACCTTTTTGAGGGGGAGTATTGGGTAAGTCTTAAGAACAATAGGTTTTGTACTCGGGTTCCTATGTTAAAGACAAGCCACACTGTTAGTTCCACTCATACACAAGCTTCTACAGGCCGCTATCAGTGCATTACCTCATATCGGCACTTGATTTTAGCGAGGGTAGGGTCCCATCTACTATCGATCACAGATCGAAATAGAGAGGACCCCGGGTCATGACCAAGGCCAGTTGGTGAGGATTTCCTCCCTCCTAAGAGTAAGTCACCCCTATAAATAGCGGAGGGTTTGTATCTACGCCGGAACAAATAACAAAATTTTAAGTAATTTGTATTTGTCCTAGTATGCAAACCTGGAGCTATTTATACAAATTGGCCAGCCACCCTGTCCCCCGAGAAGTCCTGACATAAGCAAAGTGGTTACTCATCTTAGAGGTGAGTGAGCATTGTAGCCATTCTACCCCACCTCCCACCCGCTAACTAGCGGATGGGGTAGTTATCCCTCACTAAAATTATCATGGCTCGTCTTTCAGCCGCGCCGAAAGTATACCCCTATAAATAGCTCCAGGATTGTATACCAGGAAAAATACATTTTTAAATATTAAACTTAGCCGGTGAATATATAAATAGCTTACATCTCCGACGGTCGACAGATTCCAAAAACTCCCGAGCGATCGCCATGAAGGTTGTCGGGTGTGCCCACCAGCGCCGACTATCGGCCAGATACCGCATATACTTCTCAACTAAATCAGTTCTTCTCTGTCGGTAGTCCAGACAACATTGGTTCCGCTTGTGCTTGACCTCAAGTTTCTACCGATTGGTGAAGTACTTGGTTTTGTTTTTATTGCTTTCGCTGTGTTGGTTTTTTGCTTCAATAAAACTCTTGAAACCCTTTTTTGATTTTTGTGGATTTTCTTTGGATTTTCATAATGGCTGACCCATCTCCTGTCTATCGTAAATGTGCGAAAGACTGTAACAAACGTCTTCCGAAAGCTTCTATCGATCCCCATGCTGTTTGTGCTAATTGCCGGGGTAAATCCTGTCAATTAGGAGATTGGTGTGAGGAATGTGTGGTTTTATCGGAATTCGAGTGGTTGGAGTATGAGAAATATACTCGGAAACTCGAAAGAGATAGGGTGAGAAGAAGCTCTTCTAGATCTATAGATTTTTCCTCTTCCCATGCCCCTGAACCTAATCCTTCTCCTGTGGTGGTAGTTTCAGAACCCCCTATTGGCACTCATGTACCTTCAATGCGTGAAATGTTATTGGCTATTCAAGCGTTGGGTGAGAAGGTCGAAACCTTGGCATCGGACAGGAACCAGCTTATGTCCGACGTTAAGCTTTTAAAGGGTCAAAGTGGTAAATTGGAAAGTGCGACTAATGTGTTTAGTGTTGCGACGGAGGGTTCGTCTGTTTGTGCTAATCGCTCAATCGCTTACCTAGTCCGAGACCTCTTTCAAGCTCCCCTGCACCAGGGAGAAGGAATGTCGTAGGACTTGAGGGAGTGAGAGGTGTAAACCAACGTACAGACGTTCCCTCAAAGGTATCAGACGTTGCTCCTCAAGCACGTCCTTACCATAAGACGGGAGAAACTAAATTCTCCTCGTCTTCCGATGATTCGCCTCATAAGAAGCCTTGGCGTAAGGTTTCAAGACCCTTAAAACGCAAGTCAGTCCCTTCAGGACAGGTCCAGCGTCCTGGCTGTAGTCATTGGGACAGCTCTGACCGTATTCAGTCATCGGATGGCTGTTCGCCTGTTAAGCGTAAACGTGACGCTGAGTCTGAGGGTCTCGTTCGGTGCGATGACTTGCATGCACAGACGTTGCCGACGTCACGGCCCGTTTCGACTCCCGTTGACCCTAAGTGGAGTGTCTTACAAGACATGCAGTTGAAACTTTCATCCTTAATGGAAGTTTATGAGCATGACCAGGTTCATAAAGATCCTTTGCTTGCGGTTCGCTAGTCCGGCAAGCGTGACTCAGGTCTTCAACCGCCTAAGCGAGATTTGTCTCGTCATTTTGACGTTAGCGCTAATGTTATCGGTGCTGTTAAACGTGACTCTGATCGTGTTCCTCGTCAGTCACGTCAGTTACGTGACGTTGAACGTCATTTTCCGCAGTCACAGCGTGATGTTCAGCAGCAGTCACCGCAGTCCCGACGTGACGTTCATCGGCCGACTCTGTTGTCCCGACGTGACGTCGAACGTCAGTCACCGCGGTCTAGTGTTGTTTTTCAACCTCAAGACCTGCAGTCTGTGCAGTCCCGACGTGATGTCGAACGTCAGTCGCCACAGTCTGTTGTTGTTTTTCAGCCTCAAGACTTTCAGTATTTGCAGTCTTGACGTGATGTCGTTACCTCTGCTTTTGCTGCGGCTCCTTCACATATTGATATAGCCTGTCAATCGTTGCCTCCTCAGCATGCTTCTCCGTGTCGCGGGACTTTGCCTTTGTCGGATGATGTTCCTTCGGATGAGGAAGTTGTTGATCCCCCTCCTGCTGATGTTCCTTTGGGGACTTTCGGATGGAGAGGAGCCTAGGGTTGCTCAGCGATCCCTTGACTTTAAAAAGATAATGCTTATCTTTAAGGATCTGTTTCCCGATCATTTTGTTACTGCTGCTCCTCGTTCACCTCCATCTGAATTCACGCTGGGCGTGACTTCTTCGACTCCGTCGTTCACGAAGTTGATGCTCTCTCGCTCTTCTAAGAGAGCTTTGCGTTTGTTGGGAGACTGGTTAATGTCCAGAAGGAATTTAGGGAAGTCCTCTTTTGCCTTTCCCCCTTTCAAATTGGCTTCTCGTGCGAGCGTCTGGTATGACACGGGAGAAGTTCTCGGCTTGGGGGTGCCTGCCTCTGCCCAGGGAGACTTCTCAAGCCTTGTAGACTCTCCTCGTCGTCTGGCCATGAGACGCTCGAAGTTTTGCTGGTCCTCTAAAGATCTGGATCATCTCCTTAAAGGAATTTTCCGTGCCTTCGAGGTTTTCAAATTTTTGGATGGATCCCTGGGAGCCTTGAGTAGGAAAGTCTCGTCAGCGGACCGGGATGTCTCTATTCAGATAATGTCTTGCATGGACAAGGCAATAAGGGATGGCTCTAATGAACTAGTTGCTACGTTCACAGCAGGGGTTCTTAAGAAGAGAGAGACTCTGTGTTCTTTTCTTTCTGCAGGGGTCACTCCTTGTCAGAGGTCAGAACTTCTCTTTGCACCCTTGTCTTCTACTTTGTTCCCTCAACAGCTAATTAGAGATATCTCGGCGTCTCTTGTCCAGTAGGACACTCATGATTTAATGGCCACGTCTGCTCGTAAGGCTTTACCTTCGTCTTCTCATGTCAGCAGACCTAAGTTTGACACACCAGCGGCAAGGTTTACCCCGCCTTTTCGTGGCAGAGCTCCCAGTAGGGGAGGCTCTCGTGCCGATAGCAAGCGAGGCAAGAAGAGAGGATCTAAATCCTCACGTGGCAGAGTCTGACTGCTCACGTCCTCAGACAGCAGTAGGTGCCAGATTGACCAACTTCTGGCAGGCCTGGGAGAAGAGGGGTGCAGACCGGGAGTCTGTTTTGTTGCTGAAGGAGGGTTACAAAATTCCTTTTGTACGAAGACCTCCTCTGGTGAAAGTTCCGATAGACCTCTCTCCCAGGTATCGAGAGGAGGCAGAGAGACAGGCGTAACATCTTCAGGTGTCTCTGTTGTTGGAAAAGGGGGCGGTGGTGAAAGTCTCGGACCTTCAATCCCCAGGTTTTTACAACCGTCTCTTCCTGGTTCCGAAGAACACAGGAGGTTGGAGGCCAGTGCTGGATGTAAGTGCTCTCAACGTGTTTGTTGTAAAAACAAAGTTCACGATGGAGACCACCAAATCCGTTTTGGCAGCAGTCAGAGAGGGCGACTGGATGGTCTCTCTCGACTTGCAGGATGCGTACTTCCACATTCCGATACATCCAAATTCTCAACATTATCTGAGGTTTGTGTACATGAAGGTGGTGTATCAATTCCGAGCACTGTGCTTCGGCCTCAGCCCTGCTCCTCTTGTTTTTACAAGGCTCATGCGGAATGTAGCGAAGTTCCTACATTTATCGGGGATCAGAGCCTCCCTGTATTTGGACGACTGGTTACTCAGAGCGTCGTCCCGTCATTGCTGTCTGCAGGACCTACAGTGGACTTTGGATCTTGCGAAAGAGTTAGGCCTCTTGGTGAACATGGAGAAGTCGCAACTGACTCCATCCCAGACCATTCTCTATTTGGGGATGGAGATACAGAGTCGAGTTTTTCGGGCTTTTCTGTCTGCCAACAGGATCGAGCAGGCTTTGCTCAAAGTCCATCTCGTGCAAGAGAAAAACCGTTGCTCTGTGAGAGATTGGATGAGCCTCCTGGGGACTCTTTCATCTCTGGAACAGTTTATCTCTCTAGGGAGACTCAACCGGCGCCCTCTCCAGTGCCACCTAGACATCCATTGGAACAAGGAGAAGAGTTTAGAGACTGTCTCGATTCCAATCTCCGATCCAGTCAAGACTTGTCTAGCTTGGTGGGACAGCAATATAAGACTTCGGGAAGGTCTTTCTCTGGCAGTCAAGAACCCAAACCATGTGTTGTTTTCAGACGCATTGGATTTGGGTTGGGGGGCGACTCTGGACAATCTGGAATGCTCGGGTCTTTGGTCCGCAGACCAGAGGAGTCTTCACATAAGCTGCAAAGAGCTGTTAGCAGTCCATCTAGCGCTAAGGAGTTTCGAGAGTCTGATTCGAAACAAGGTGGTGGAGGTGAATGCAGACAATACCACGGCCTTGGCTTACTTATCGAAGCAAGGAGGCACTCACTCCCACTCTCTTTTCGTCATCGCAAGGGACCTTCTCATTTGGTCAAAAGATCGAAACATCTCTCTTTTGACGAGATTCGTCCAAGGGGAGTTGAATGTCTTGGCGGACTGTCTCAGTCGAAGAGGTCAGGTGATTCCTACGGAGTGGACGCTCCACAAGGATGTGTGCGAGAGACTTTGGATGACTTGGGGTCAATCCACCATCGATCTCTTTGCGACCTCGATGACAAAAAGGCTCCCGACTTATTGCTCTCCGGTCCCAGATCCAGAGGCGGCCCACATAGACGCTTTTCTTCTGGACGTTTATGCCTTTCCACCTTTCAAGATCCTAAACAAGGTGCTGCAGAAGTTCGCCTCTCACGAAGGGACCAGGTTGACGTTGGTTGCTCCCCTCTGGCCCACGAGAGAGTGGTTCACAGAGGTACTTCTATGGCTGGTAGACGTTCCAAGAAGTCTGCCGTTGCGTATGGATCTCTTGCGACAGCCTCACGTAAAGAGATTTCATCAAAGCCTCCCTGCGCTTCGTCTAACTGCCTTCAGATTATCGAAAGACTCTCTAGAGCTCGAGGGTTTTCGAAGGAGGCAGCTAGAGCGATCGCGAGGGCTAGAAGATCCTCTACCATCAGGATCTATCAGTCGAAATGGGAGGTATTTAGAGACTGGTGCAAGTCCTCCTCTATTTCCTCTTCCAGTGCCTCTGTAGCGCAGATTGCGGATTTTCTGCTTTATCTGAGAAACGGTCGCGCTCTCTCTGCATCCACCATTAAAGGCTACAGAAGCATGTTAGCTTCTGTTTTCAGGCATAGAGGTTTGGATCTTTCTAATAACAAAGATCTTCAAGACCTGCTTAAGTCTTTCAAGACTTCCAAGGAGCGTCATATTTCGACTCCTGCTTGGAACTTGGACGTGGTCCTACAGTTCCTTATGTCAGACAGGTTTGAACCGTTAAATTCAGCCTCCCTGAAGGATCTTACCCTCAAGACACTTTTTTTGGTGAGCTTGGCTTCAGCGAAAAGGGCTAGTGAAATACATGCTTTTAGCAAGAACATTGGCTTCTCCGCTAATAAAGCAGTATGTTCTCTTCAACTTGGTTTTTTGGCCAAGAATGAACTTCCGTCTCGTCCTTGGCCTAAATCATTTGAAATCCCCAGTCTTTCTGAGATTGTGGGGAATGAAGTTGAAAGAGTGCTATGCCCCGTTAGAGCTCTTAAATTTTATTTATCCAGAACTAAACCACTACGAGGTTGTTCAGAGGCTTTATGGTGCTCCGTTAAAAAGCCCTCTTTGCCCATGTCTAAGAATGCCTTGTTTTATTTTATTAGACTTTTGATTCGGGAGGCGCACACTCATTTAAGTGAGAAGGATCGTAATTTACTTAAAGTCAAGGCTCATGAAGTTAGGGCGATAGCAACTTCGGTAGCGTTTAAGCAAAATAGATCCCTTAAAAGTATTATGGACGCGACCTTTTGGAGAAGCAAGTCGGTGTTCGCTTCATATTACTTGAAAGATGTCCAGACTCTTTATGAGGACTGCTACATGTTGAGACCATTCATAGCAACGAGTGCAGTTGTGGGTGAAGGTTCTACCACTACATTCCCTTAATCCCAATATCCTTTTAATCTACTCATGAAATTTTTAATCGTGTTTTGGGTTGTACGGGAGACTAAGAAGTCTTTCGCAATCTTTTTGATTTGGCGGGTGGTCAAAATATTGTTTCTTGAGAGTGCCCAGATTAAGGATATTGATGAGGTCCTGTTATAGGGGTGTTCACCCTGGATATAGCAGCTCCTGGGAGTCTTTCAGCATCCTAAGAGGATCGCTGGGCTTCGTGAGGATAGCGGACTAATGAGGCAGAGTAATCATCAGAGTCAGCTTCCTTACCAGGTACCTATACTTAAGTTTGTTTTTTGAATATTTGTCAAAAACTCTTGAGTATATACGCCTTTATTGTTTTAATACTGGTCTCTACCCACCACCATGGGTGTGAATCAGCTATTTATATATTCACCGGCTAAGTTTAATATATAAAAATGATATTTTCAATTTAAGATAAATTTTTTAATATACTTACCCGGTGAATATATATAATTAAAGGCCCTCCCCGATAGAGACCCTACGGACTGAGAAGAACTGGTTTGGTTGAGAAGTATATGCGGTATCTGGCCGATAGTCGGCGCTGGTGGGCACACCCGACAACCTTCATGGCGATCGCTCGCGAGTTTTTGGAATCTGTCGACCGTCGGAGACGTAAGCTATATATATTCACCGGGTAAGTATATTCAAAAATTTATTTTAAATTGAAAATATCATGTTACTTACAAATTTGTTATATTTGTTTCTGCAAGAAGGCAAAGCAAAGCAAAGAAACAGGTTAGATGGTGAAAAGAATGTAAATGATCCAACCCTTATGCTCATCCCTTCCCCTTTTTACTACCGAATATGCTTCAGACAGATAATAAAGATATGCTCAAGCATATCGGTCATGCTCTTCATCAGCACATTCCAATGATGGATGTTGACCTCAGACCTAAGGATGTCGGACTAACAACAACTATGGTAGAGCAGACAGGATCAAACGTGCAAGCGACATATGCCACGAAGAAGAGCCAGTCAAGGACAGCTAGGACTTACTTCTTCAATAGGCAGTGTCCCCCGGTAGGCACATTCCGCCTCTACTTTCGATCATGCAAGGTCTTCCCCTCCAGTTAGGCATGCACATAGGCCAGCTCCAAGAATTGCCCCTCCCCCACCCCTTTCATCCTGAGGCGGGGAACAAACCACCCCATTCCAAGCAGACAATGTCAAGAACGAGATCGACGCAGAGGGAAAAGACGAGGACAACTACCCCACTAGGAGGGACATTCCACCCATGATGCCACCTGTAGGAGGATGCTTGTAACCGAGATGGAGGAGGTGGTGTGATTGCAAGGCGGAATTGTGGACTAGACAATTTTCATCCTGGATACCTCCTCCCATTCAGCAGCTCTCCCCCTCCCCTAATTTGACCATCAGTAACGTCGTCGTCCTATTACCAGGTCAGACGCCTTCGTTGCCTCACAGACTGTGCGATAAAGCCCCAGTACCAGTTTGGGACCTTTCCAATCCTATCTCTCCATGTGAATTTATATGAAGTTGCTTGGTGTCATGTAAGGGCACTGAAGGTAGTTTTACTGGTGGTCTTGATACTTCAAGCGTATCACTGCCTTCTCATTAGCCCCAGCAAGAACAAGAGGGAAGTATCCAGACACTGTTCCTTCTGGCCATGTGAAGCTGTTTGATTAAATATGCAACTTTGGTCAGTAGCCTACCTCTGCCATCTCAAGTAAGAACTCACAATCTTAGCCTTGTCAATAGCCTTCTGTTTTACCTGTTGGTGTACGTAGGGCTAAAGGCTATTCTGAAGGTACCAGACCCCCTTTGCGTCTGTACCTTACCTTACAGACATTGGCCACAGACCCTTGAACCCCTTTTCTTTGATCCTGCATTGGCTGCTCAGTAGTTGTGTGTCACTCCCAGTTCCCTCACGTGACTTAGTATGCTTTTCGTCTAAGGTAACACATCTGGCATAGACCTAAGTGTTGAGGAGAGGTAAAATAACCTTTTACCTCTTTCTTGATCCTACCTGGAAGGAATGCAGCAGCCACAACCAATACACTCTGGTTGGACATCTGATGAAGGTGAGTTACAAAACAGAGCACCTTTCATGCAGACGACATCTGCTGAGAAGCAACTCTTACATTCTCCTGGCAAGTGGGAAGATAGATCAGTTTCTAGCCATACATGTCTGTTGATGTGCCCCATGTCTATGTTAAGAAGATAGGTTCCCAGAGTCCTAGTTCTAGCTTCCTTTTATGCGAGTATTGGCTGAGGCCTTAACAGCTTCCACAGTCCCGAATTAGTTGTTGGGAGGTTGTTAGAGTCACCTTTCTTGCTTCCAAATGGGACCAGGAAGGAAAGGAGCTTTCTCTTTGGTTCTTGGGGACTACATTCTTCTTACCAATTAGCAGTGAGAAAGTCTCACTATTTTAAAGGACGAAACATTTGCATAACCAAAGAAATAATTAACAAATTTTAAAAGTACAGTAATTTGTATTTTTTCCCGCTGTATGTATAAACCTGATTTCTTTAAATTGAATTTCCCACTTCAACTATTCCTCTCGATTCAAGGCCTAATGACAAAAGTGGCTACTTCGTGACAGGTACGGGGGAGGGGCTTCCTCCGTATGCCTCCTGTTGTTAATCACCTACCTTGTTAAGGATTCAAAAGCCTTTCCAGCACCCCTTGTTTGTATAGCCAGGAAAAATGCCAATTACTTTTAAAATGGTTTATTATAGGTTTCATTTGCAGTATTAGAATAAAAGGTGACTGTGCCAATGATAATGAAATTTATATTTTGCAGGTTTATTACTTGTTTATCATGCCAGTGGAAGCCGTGCAAGACTATGTGGCCGCACTTGAAAATTTCGACCAGAAGGTTTCCCAGAACAGAAAGACACTGGTGAAAATATATGGAGATACATTGAATCAGGTCACTGCAGCCTGTCATCATGAACAAAATGTTATTACTAAAATTGCAGGTATAGTATATGCTAAGCACACAATTTTTTTATTGTTCCATATATAATAGAAGTCTGGTATTGTGATGAAAGAATAATTTTCATTGTAAAAGTGTATTACTGTACTAATAATATCCTGGTTGTTCATCTGTTGTCCTACTCTGCTTTTCGTTGATTTGCTATTCTTATAACTACGTATTTAGTTTGAAGACATATTTTAGGAGAAACTGGTATTTTTCTATTTGGAGAACTTGTTAAATAGCATTTGTTCCGTAACTGAAATACAAACTACGCTATTTACATGGGGGTAATTACTTCGGCGTAGCTGAATGACGAGCCATAAGAATTTTAACGAGGGTTTACTACCCCTCTGCTAGTTAGGGGGGATAGGGAGGGTTAGCCTGCTACCCCTCCCCCTCACACACACCGGTGAAAGGCTAACTTTACTTTTGGCTCGGATGGCGATCGGATGTCTCCGCTCCCATCCTCACTTGACGGCCATTATTGGTTTGTCTTTTTAACTTACCTTTTCTTATACTTAATATATTTAAACATTAATGATGTTTATATATATTTTTGTGTATAGAAAATAGTAAGTTTCCTTTGCTTTCGGTGTTGTGCGGTGTGTGTTGTGTACGTCTACGAGAGTGATTGCCGGCTTAGCCAGGCCACCACGATTTTCTTCTTGATCACGGCCGTTTCACTCTTAGGCCACCATGGTTGCCTTCGTGGAGTACGGCCCCTCTCTTGAGGTCGTTCACCTCTTACTCCGTACTTCGCCTACGATAGCTTCTCAAGCAGAGTCGCTATTTCGTTTTATTTATCCCAATTATTTTTATAAATATAATTGTATTTTTAACTTTTCAGCCCGGGGCTCACGTCCCTTCGGGGGTCGGTGATCCTTGGAACATTCAAAGTCAGTTGCATAATTATAATGTTATAACTCTGTTTTTGTTAAGTTTTAACGTCCCCCCCCTCACCCGGGCATGCCGGGGGGGGGGGGGGGGGGGGGGAGGGCGCTTACCTACTTTCGTTCTTATGTTTTCCTTTCCGTCTGGGTTTCTCTTCGGAGTTTCACCCGGGGGAATTTCGCCCATTCAGGGGGATAGGGGGAGGCAACATTCAGGTTCGTCCCTGAGGTTTGTTGCCAAGACTCAGAACCCGGGAGTGTCGGACCCGCTGTTCGACTCTTTCCAGGTTTCGAGTCTCCATCCTGTAGCAGATGACCCAGACCATCTCCTACCTTGCCGGTAGGGAGTCTGAGGTGGCGTCCTAAGAGAACGGCTGCGGTTCGTCTCCAGGCTCAAGCCTCGTTCGTGGACCCTGGGAAACGAAGAGAAGGGTCTCCAGGAATACCATCTCGGCCCGGATTCACAGGGTGTTACACCCGGCCTTGAATCCTGACCCTTCTCCGTCGCATCGCCCTAGAGCCCATGATGTCAGGGGTGTAGCTACGTCCTTGCCCTTCATGGAGCATAATTCAGTGACGCAGGTCCTACAAGCGGGGATGTTGAAGCTTCAGACCATCTTCTCAGCCCCTTACCTGCAAGACATGACCCACAGGAGGGTCGATACGTTTCTATCGCCCCTGTGGTGGCTTCACAACAGCTGGTCTAAACCTCAGGCTCCTTGATGGACAAGTAGCAGAAGGTTGAGGGCATTGTTACCTGGTGTTAGTCTGCATGAATGAAAAGATCTGTCTGGCCCTTATTCTTTTCTTCATCCTCTCCCCCCTTGGAGAAAGCAGCATCCTGGGTTCTCTGCATAGCTGACCTCAAACCACTGCAGACTTCCTTGTGTTCCTAGTTTGTTCCGTAACCGAAATACAAACCACGCTATTTACAAAGGGTTATTACTTTTAGCGTAGCTGAAATGGCGAGCCATTAGAATTTAACGAGGGTGTATTACCCCCGCGCTAGTTAGCGGGGGGTAGGGGAGTGGTAGCTAGCTACCCCTCCTCCCCCTCACACACACGTGAATACTCACTTTAACTTTTGGCTCGGACTGTGACAGACGTCTCTGTCTTGGTCCTCGCTTGGCAGCCATTGTCTGTTTTGTCTTTACTTAATCGCTTACTTTTCTTTTACTCAATATATATGTAAACATGTTTTCGTGTTTGTATATATATTTGAGTATAGAAATAAGTAAGTTTCCTTTTCAGATGTGTGTGTGTAGTGTACGATATCTACGTGGAGGCCTCGGCAGTTAGGCCACCACGGCGTATTTTATGGGTGGCGATCGAGTTTGACTTATGTCTTTCTCTCTCTCTCTCTCTTGAGGTCGTTCACCCTTTTACTACGTGTTACTACGCCCTTGTAGCCTAGCTTCCTTTCCGTGTGGGGGGTTGCTACGTCGTACGTTTGTATCAATTAGTTATGAATCTAATTGTAGTTGTTTTTTTTTGTTTTTTCAGCTTGTAGAACGATTCCTTTCGGGGTTTTCGTTCTTTCTTTAGTGTTCATTCATTTTTAAATTACATAATTACATAGTTACATAATTATAATTGTTATAATTCTGTTTTGGTTACAGCTCTCCTTCCGCGAGTGTAAGTGGTTGTGAGGGCACGTGCCTGTTGTGTAATTCTTGTTCCTTTCCCTCGGGATTCCTCTTCGGAGCCTTCCCGGGGGAATGAATGTGTACTAATATTATTTGTTTTATTTTTTTTACAGTTACCGATCTAGTTCGTTTCTGTAATATAGCAACGGTGTGAGCTGTCTGGTTGAGTCCTGGGGATTCGGCTGTTGCTGCCTCCCCCTTGTATTTTCGTCAGGGGCGTGTCTCCTTCTACTGGTAGTACTCCCGTGTCGACGGACAGCTCTCCAGTTCATTTTAGAACAGTCAGGAGGCTTGCCTCCTTGGGCGGATAACTTTCCTTCCGAGGGAAGTTTTTCCTGTCCAGGCTTGAGTTTTTCCCCTTTTGGGGGGTTCTTCTCTTGCCTTTTTTTCGTGCGACTATGCTCTTGGTGCTGAGCGGTCGCACCTGCAGTTTCGCTCAAGGGGCTGGGCAACTGCAGGAGCTCCTCTTTGGAGGATTGCTCCTTTTAGGTCACTGGCTGACCAGTCTCTTCCACGAAGTGTTTCTCTTTCGTTCGCGAGAGAGTACACTCATAGAGACTCCTCTTCGGAGGTTTCTTCTGTTGCCGTAAGGCCCTCCGTCCGCCTCGTCGTAAGGGCCTCTCATCTCCCTATAAGGGTGCTTGAGGCGCCCTTTTGGATCTCCGTTTGCAGCCTACAACTCCTTTTTTTCTTGATCTTCCGCCTTGGTGCAGATGGACAGCAGTCTGATCTCGTCTTCCGACGGGCAACGGTCTTCCCGACGGACAACGGTCTGCCCAACGGACAGCGGTCTTCCGACGGACATCAGTCTCCCGGCGGACAACGATCCCTTCGGGGCAAAGGGTTGCCCCCACGGGGGTTCTTCCCTTGCGTGTCAGGGTTTCCCTGCGCACCCTTCTGCTCATCAGCGCTCTCCTGTTCGTCAGCGCTTTCAAGATGATCTTCCCTGCGGTTCCTGTTACGTGCTCTGTGCGCCCACGTTCGCCCTCGCGATCTAGAACTTCGGTTCAGGTCGGGGTCAAGGACTCTTCTTCTTTGCGCAGGCTTCCACGCGTAGCCTTCTGCTCGTCAGTGATCATCAGCTCGCCAGCGATCATCAGCTCGCCAGCGATCATCAGCTCGCCAGCGATCATCAGCTCGTCAGCGATCATCAGCTCGCCAGCGATCTCCGGATCGCCCACGTGTGTTACAGCTGGCACGCCAACGTTCTCCAACACTTCTGAAGGAACATGGTTCGCCAGCTACTAGCTCACCTGCGCATGCTGATCGCCATCGCACGACCTTCAACTGCGGATGCTGATCGCCATCGCGCGACCCTCAACTGCGGATGCTGATCGCCATCGCGCGACCCTCAACTGCGGATGCTGATCGCCATCGCGCGACCCTCAACTGCGGATGCTGATCGCCATCGCGCGACCATCAACTCTGCACGATCGCCCGCTTACGCATGCTGCTCCTCATCGCATAACCCTGAACGATCGCCCTCCTGCGGATGCTGATCACCATCGCACCCTTTCACGCGATCATTCACCTGCGCATGCTGCTCGCCATCGCACAACCCTGCACGATCGCCCGCTTACGCATGCTGCTCCTCATCGCACAACCCTGAACGATCGCCCTCCTGCGGATGCTGATCACCATCGCACCCTTTCACGCGATCTTTCACCTGCGCATGCTGCTTGCCATCGCACAACCCTGCACGATCGCCCGCTTACGCATGCTGCTCCTCATCGCACAACCCTGAACGATTGCCCTCCTGCGGATGCTGATCACCATCGCACCCTTTCACGCGATCATTCACCTGCGCATGCTGCTCGCCATCGCACAACCCTGCACGATTGCCCGCTTACGCATGCTGCTCCTCATCGCACAACCCTGAACGCTCGCCCTCTTGCGGATGCTGATCACCATCGCACCCTATCACGCGATCATTCACCTACACATACTGCTCGCCATCGCTTACCATCATGTGGTCATTATCGCCAGCGATCTTCTTCACCTACGCGGCAGCATGATCCCTCGCCGTCACGCCATCGCTTGCGTTCGTCGCCTCGGACACGTGTTCATTTACCTGCCCACCCTCACGCCCACTCGCCTGCGCGCCGGCGCGATCGCTCGCCTGCGCGACCGCTCGCCTGCGCGCCCGCGCGACCGCTCGCCTGCGCGCCCGCGCGACCGCTCGCCTGCGCGCCCGCGCGACCGCTCGCCTGCGCGCCCGCGCGACCGCTCGCCCGCGCGACCGCTCGCCCGCGCACCCGCTCGCCTGCGCGCCCGCGCGACCGTTTGCCCTCGCGCGACCATAGTTCGCGGCGAATTCCACAGCCGGTGGTAGCAGCAGGGACGCGTGCTCCTAGACGGCACTCAGGATCACCTCCATCCAAGCACAGGTTGGTAGTGCAGGACGAAGACAGGTCAGCACAGCATTCTTCCCCACCTTCTTTTCAGGCAGGTACCGTCGGGTCCACTCAAAAGGATCGCCCGATCCCTTTCACCTTAGCGAGGATTTCGGACTCTGTGTCCTTGTAGCAGCAGACATGGTTTGGTCCGCTGGCACGGGCGTTAATGAGGGTTATGAAACCAGCACTCGCCGGCCAGGGTAACAAACCAGCGGCTGTCTCTCCTACGCTGAAGAGAAAGAGAGGAGTGGACTTCGTGGTGACTTCCCCCAGGGCGAAGTTGGTTCCCAAGAGGTCGGTCTCGAGGGTCCCCTCTCCTGCACGAGTACTCTCTCCTTCTCCCGCCCTGGAAGGATTTTTGGCGGGGGGGCTTTCCGTTCAAGATTTCTCCATCGGACAAGGGGTGACTGCTTACCTCTTCCTCTGGGAGCTTACCAGGTTCTTTCCCTCCTCGGTTACGGCCCGAGGTTTGGTTCAAGGAAGCTACAGGAAGATCAAGGGTACTTTCCTCCTCTCGAGCTCAGAGTCGTCGTTAAGTATCTACTTGCGGACAAGCTCGATGTTGTACCATCTGGACGCGCTGACTGAAGGCTTCCTTCGGGTGTCTCATCTGTGGAGGTCGACGACCTCAGACACCCTTCCATTCTTGAGAAGAGTTTTGTCTGTGCCCAAGGACAGAGGCTTAGACAGCTGCTGTGCGGAGTAAATCAACTTCCGGTTTCACTCCTCCAAGGCGCTTTCTTCCAGACTCTGCAGGGCTCCAGCGCCCTTTTCTTTCAACCACGTCGGCCTAAGTTATCGGCTACGACAACTGGGACAAGGTGTCCAATTGCAGTTTCCTCCTGTCAGGAACAGATGGCACGGGAGACTCCCCCGGGGGGGCATAGTCCTAAAAGGAGTTCACGAACTCTAGGATTGCAGGTTTTTTCGCTGGGAGGATGCTTAAGGTTACTCATCCGAATGACAGCTTCCCGATGCCCATTCCCGCACAATCTCTGTGAGTAGCCAAGGATATCGTGCCTGCCGTCTCTGTCAGCGAATTCAGTGTCTCTGAACCTCTATGCCGTAGCGTCAGCAGAGTTTCCCGGTTGGGCAGAATGATCCATACCTTAGGCGAAGGTCTTCCTTAGGATCATCGACGGCTTCACCCCCGGCCCCCTCAGTCGATCCTTTCTTGTAAGGAAGGATCTGAGAGGGGATGTCCATAGTCGACCTCTCAGCCCTGATCAAGTTTGTCGAACAAACTTCGGCCAGCGTAGACCAGCAGAATCGATCAGACTGGTAACGAGGTGACAGGACTCCTTTAACCCTGGATCGGAAGGACGGGTACTTTCAGTTTCCATTCCATCCATCTTCCAGGGTGCTTGTCGAATTCAGCCTAGACTGCAAGTATTCCTGCTTATGATGCAGTGTGGCTATCCCGCCGTGGCATAGCAGGTTTGTTTCCCCAGAGAACTCTCCCTGCCTTCCTCTTGGCCGCTCAGGTGCAGGCTTCCGCCTCCTCTGCTGTTTGGAGGGCTGGTCAACTCCGGTAGGCTCGGGTTTCGACCTTCTTCAGCGCCGGGACAAGCTTCCGGATGCTGACCATGAGTGTGGGCTTATGGTATTTTGCTTGGAGCCTTCTCTTCCTCTGCCTCAACATCTGGAGTATCTGGCCATGATATTGAGTCAACCGCCTTACCACATTGGAAACCCCGCTTCTCGTCCGTCCAGCGAGGTTAAGCAACGAAGCAACGTCGGTACTTGGATGGGTGACCACCTGGGGACGCCAGATTCTGTTACCGCATCCTCCGAGCCTTCCTTTCGGTTGACTGTGGCAAGACTGAGGAGAGTCGCAGTACCTGTTCTCAGTCAAGCAGAGCTTTCAGCCCTACCTTGGAACGTTTCCTAGTTCTTCTTTCCTCATTGACCCGTCTATAGTCCAAACGGTCGCCTCAGGATAAGTTCCATGTGGGGCGATCCAAGTTCCGGTGGCTTCAGGCAATGTTTAACCGGACTCCCTGGCCCTATGGGACCAGCGGAACTATTAAACCTGCAATGGGTGTTGACCTATGGAGCCTCTTGATGGTAGTGGATATTCTCGTCCTTTCCCCACATTCTTGATGCGGTTCTCGGACTCGTCAAAGGAAAGGGGGGGGGGGTGCATGTTCCGGTCCTGGCCTATGGTCAAGACCTGAAGGATACCTCTCCATCATTCAGGCAGGCTTAAGGGCCTTAGTCTGGCCCCTCTTCAGATCCTACCGCTCCTGCCAAGTCGCCCCGTTGCGCGTCGACTTCATTCTAACCAGCAGGGGACGCATTTTCACACCTTCACATCTTGCAGTAGGGATACCAGGATGATTGAGATTCTCTCAATTCCACCATCGGCTCTCTCATTCCAGGCAGGGGAATGTTTCTCTCAGACTATCCGAGCAGAGCCTCATAGAGAGAGTGTACCTAGGGGTCTTTGACCTTGGGTAACCAGCAAGTGCTGGTCTGGGGGACCTGATCGCGACACCTTGGAACCTCAAGCTTCCACTAGTCTTCCCCCCAGTCTCAGACCCCGAGACTCTGGCAAGATGCATTCCGGTGATGGTGGGACAACTTCGACGCCTGCGTCTTCCCTCCTTTTTGTCTGCGGACAATGGGTCTCAACAAAACCAGGTTGTCTGTCAACCTTTCAATGGGAGAGCTCCACTGGGACTATGCGCAGAACGGTTTCTGGACCCTCTGCTTCCCCTGACGGAACTCCCGGGAGAGCTTCTCCCACGGCGCAGACTACTCAAGCAACCACACTGCGACATCTCTCCCGAACCGGGGCGTCGCTTCGGCTTCATGCCTGGAGACACTACGCTTCCTCCTCTAGAAGAGACAACCCGCTACAGTCGCGGTACGGAGGTCGCGTCATCTGCGATAGTCATCCACAGGGGTCTCCCAGGCAAAGTGAAGAGTCTAAGGTGGTGGGTGCCGTGGGAGATATACCTCTTCCCGTGAGGCCTCTTCTCCAGCAATAACGGTCTTATTGCCTTTCGGCTGGAGGAAACTCCTTTCCGCTCTCGGCAATGAAGCCTGTCGCTCAGCCTTTCCCTGACCTTCAGGCTTAAAGGAATAACTTTTTCCTGCCCGCTGGATCTATCCTCGCTCATGCGAAGCTACGATCGTCCCTGCCCTAGTCGGAGGAAGACCTCCAACTTGGAGCATGGCTCGGACTTTTAGTCCTTTAAGAGATCTTCTCAAGACCCTTTTACGACAGGCCTCGGATTGTATTCCGCCTTGGGTCTTCTGCTCACTCTGGCCACGGCCAGTGTGTAAGCAATCTTCTTGGTCTCTTACTACTCCCCCCTTTCTAAGGAAGAGGGGAAGGCAACATTCAGGCTCGCTCCTGAGTTGTTGGCTAGACTCAGAATCTGAGGGTCCCGACCCTTCGGTCCGATTCATTCAAGATTTCGAGTCTACATTCTGTGTGTGATGTCCCAAGACCTTCTCTTTCTTGCCAGTAAGGAATCGAGAGGTTAGCGCTGGGAACAGCTGCAGTTTGGCCTCAGTTGCAGCCGATTTGGGAACACAAGGAGGACATGGGGGGAGAGTCACCAGTATACCTCTTCAGCCCGGACTCGAGGACATTCATCTCGACCTGTCTTCAGACCCTCCCCCGTCACGTCGCCCTACAGCACGATGTTGGATACATCGCAACGTCCCTCGCCTTCGAGTAATACTACTCTGTGACGCAGGAGCTACAAGCTGGAGTCTGGAAGCGTCTGATGACCTTCGCAGCCCGCTTCCTGCAGGGCGTGACCCACAGGAGTCTCGATACGTTTTCTATCGCTCTGTGGTGGCTACACAACTGCTGGTCTAATCTCAGGCTCCTTTTTGGACAGGTAGCAGAAGGTTGAGGGCATTGTTATCAGGTTTTAGTCTGCATGAACGAAAGAAGTATGCCTGGCCCTTACTTCTTTCTTCATCATCCCCTCTACGGGGAAGCAGCATCCTGGTCTCTGCATAGCTGACCTCGAACCTCTGCAGGTAAACCATGCTTCCTTGTGTTCCGAGTATTGAGTCAATACTGTCGCGTCCCCCATACCCTGACGAGGTGGTATTGGGAACGTCCTAACCCAGAGTTCCTTCTGGAACTCCAGGTCAACTGCCTAGGACGGGTCACACTTCTTCCTTCACACACAAGCTTACGTAGGCCACATGGTTCCTTGCGGAGCAAGGAACTTGTGAGGTGCAGGGACTCCTTTTCTCGAGTGTGACTCACTCGGATTCTGAGTCCCCGGGTAAAGCCAAAGCCAGTATGGCTGGGGACTTTCCACCCTTCCTAAGGGATAAGTCACCCTTTGTAAATAGCGTGGTTTGTATTTCGGTTACGGAACAAATGACAAATTCGAAGATAATTTGTATTTTTCCTAACCATACAAACCTTAGCTATTTACACATTTGCCCGCCAGCCCTGTCCCCCAAGACAAGTCCTACCTCTAAGTGAAAGTGAGTATTCACGTGTGTGTGAGGGGGAGGAGGGGTAGCTAGCTACCACTCCCCTACCCCCCCGCTAACTAGTGCGGGGGTAATACACCCTCGTTAAATTCTAATGGCTCGCCATTTCAGCTACGCTAAAAGTAATAACCCTTTGTAAATAGCTAAGGTTTGTATGGTTAGGAAAAATACAAATTATCTTTGAATTTGTCATATTAGGTGTAATACTGTCATGTCCCCATACCCTGACGAGGTGGTATTGGGAGAGTCCTAGCCTGGATTTCCTTCTGAGGAACTCCAGGGCAACTGCGTGGGACAAGTCACTTTTCACCTTCGCACACACCTTACGTAGGCCGCAGCAGTTTCACAACCGCCAGTGAGGAGCAGGGATTCCCTATTGTCCGAGTACTTGATCTCTCGAATATGGAATCCCCGGGCAAGCCAAAGCCAGTATGGCCGGGACTTACCACCCTTCCTAAGGGTTAAGTCACCCCATGTAAATAGCGTGGTTTGTATTTCAGTTACGGAACAAATGACAAATTCGTAGATAATTTGTATTTTTCCTAACTATACAAACCTTAGCTATTTACACATATTTGCCCGCCAGCCCTGTCCCCCAAGATAAATCCTACCTCTAAGTAAAGTGAGCCTTTCACCGGTGTGTGAGGGGGGGAGGGGTAGCAGGCTACCCCTCCCTACCCCCCGCTAACTAGCGGAGGGGTAGTAAACCCTCGTTAAAATTCTTATGGCTCGTCATTCAGCTACGCCGAAGTAATTACCCCCATGTAAATAGCAAAGGTTTGTATAGTTAGGAAAAATACAAATTATCTACGAATTTGTCATGTCAAAGCTTATGTAGAGAAATTGAAAAATTTGTTAAGTTCACATTAGGCTGGCTTAGTATTTGATATTGAAGGTTAAGATTTATTTAATTTCAGGTGAAGTAGAAGAATTGCAGAAAAAAATTGCTAGTATTCGTGAAGATGTCGAGTCTGTTCGTACAGATAAAGATCGGGCAGGAAGGGAGAAGCAGAAGTTACAGCATGAACATGAACAGTTGAATCTTCATATCAATGAAAAGGTTTGCTATTTTTACCTCAATACTTAATGTTAGGTTAAGGTCTTTATACTGTATGGGTAAGGGAATGAAGATTCTTGATTTTAGATGTGATTCTGTTAGAATAAGTTTTTATTTATTAAAGTGGTCTACTGAGACTGCGCAATCATATCAAAACTCCTAGGGTTCTCTCAAAGAAGAAAACAAAGGCACTGTATGAAAAGTAAAACGGTAGAAAATAATGAAGCTTTTTGGCAGTAAAGTTGCTTCATGGAACCTATAGTGGAGTGTAATACACAGTGATCAATTTGTTTCTACATGAATACAAATCCGCGTCCTTTAATAGGAATATGATTTCAGCTGAGCTGGTTGTAGTTATTGGCATGTGGAGGGTAAACCCTGACAATGGGCTCTACACTCACTTCTGATTTTTGCTGAAAGCTGTACAGACTTACTTCTTTCTGCCTCATCTAGCTGATAACTTTTTTGCTTTTTCTTTGCTGTTTGTAATGAAGACTACATGTGCTGACATGTGAGTGTGATTGTAAACCTGGCAAGAAATGTGACAGGTTTATGAGCAAGCCTGCTGTGTATTGTCATCTTTTTGTTTTTTGCAAGGGCATGACTGTTCGCTGTCATCCTCTTGGGATGTGTGTAATGTGTGGCCTTTGCAGTGGGTGGAGTTTGGCAAGAAGACTGAGACTCTTCAACTTCTAACATGGCAATGCACATACTGATGACAAAGAAGCTCTTTAGCTCCTTTTCCTCTCCTTCCTCTTCTGAACCTGTTGTGCCTTCCTCAGACTCCTCTAGGGTCGGGTTTTCTTGAGGAATTCGGAAAGGAGAGATTGGCCTGTGTTCAGGGCTTGCTTCAGGGAAAGCTGAATTATAGCCTTCCTTTGCCTTTCCCTCAATGTTTGCCGGCAGCTGGGCCTACCAATGACAATGCGTGCAACAACCTAAACATGGGAAATTTGTGGCCTTCATTGGGCATTGCTGGTGTGCCGTCTCCAAATAAGCTTCTTAAGGTGCTAGCTGATGCCAGGGCCTTAAAGCCTTGCCCTGTTGCTCCCTCCCTCTCTTCTCCTTCACCTGCAGAGGGTTTGGAAGACATGACTACCATTGATGTGCTCTCACCTGCTGTTTGAAGGATCCTTTGATCTTGCCTGCTTCAGTATCATAATTGCAAACCCCCAAATCTTAGACAGAAATTTAGTACATACATACATCATCATATACCAAAGGCACTTCCCCCAATTTTGGGGGGTCGCCGACATCAACAATGAAACAAAACAAAACAAAAAGGGGACCTCTACTCTCTACGTTCCTCCAGCCTAACCAGGGACTCAGCCGAGTTCAGCTGGTACTGCTAGGGTTCCACAGCCCAACCTCCCACATTATCCACCACAGATGAAGCTTCATAATGCTGAATCCCCTACTGCTGCTACCTCCGCGGTCATCTAAGGCACCGGAGGAAGCAGCAGGGCCTACCGGAACTGCGTCACAATCGCCCGCCATTCATTCCTATTTCTAGCACGCTCTCTTGTCTCTCTCACATCTATCCTCCTATCACCCAGAGCTTTCTTCACACCATCCATCCACCCAAACCTTGGCCTTCCTCTTGTACTTCTCCTATCAACTCTTGCATCCATCACCTTCTTTAGCAGACAGCCATTTTCCATTCTCTCATCATGGCCAAACCACCTCAACACATTCATATCCACTCTAGCCGCTAACTCATTTCTTACACCCGTTCTCACCCTCACCACTTCGTTCCTAACCCTATCTACTCGAGATACACCAGCCATACTCCTTAGACACTTTATCTCAAACACATTCAATTTCTGTCTCTCCGTCACTTTCATTCCCCACAACTCCGATCCATACATCACAGTTGGTACAATCACTTTCTCATATAGAACTCTCTTTACATTCATGCCCAACCCTCTATTTTCTACTACTCCCTTAACTTCCCCCAACACTTTGCAACCTTCATTCACTCTCTGACGTACATCTGCTTCCACTCCACCATTTGCTGCAACAACAGACCCCAAGTACTTAAACTGATCCACCTCCTCAAGTAACTCTCCATTTAACATGACATTCAACCTTGCACCACCTTCCCTTCTCGTACATCTCATAACCTTACTCTTACCCACATTAACTCTCAACTTCCTTCTCTCTCACACCCTTCCAAATTCTGTCACTAGTCGGTCAAGCTTCTCTTCTGTGTCTGCTACTAGTACAGTATCATCCACAAACAACAACTGATTTACCTCCCATTCATGATCATTCTCGCCTACCAGTTTTAATCCTCGTCCAAGCACTCGAGCATTCACCTCTCTCACCACTCCATCAACATACATGTTAAACAACCACGGCGACATCACACATCCCTGTCTCAGCCCCACTCTCACCGGAAACCAATCGCTCACTTCATTTCCTATTCTAACACATGCTTTACTACCTTTGTAGAAACTTTTCACTGCTTGCAACAACCTTCCACCAACTCTATATAACCTCATCACATTCCACATTGCTTCCCTATCAACTCTATCATATGCTTTCTCCAGATCCATAAACGCAACATACACCTCCTTACCTTTTGCTAAATATTTCTCGCATATCTGCCTAACTGTAAAAATCTGATTCATACAACCCCTACCTCTTCTAAAACCACCCTGTACATCCAAGATTGCATTCTCTGTTTTATCCTTAATCCTATTAATCAGTACTCTACCATACACTTTTCCAACTACACTCAACAAACTAATACCTCTTGAATTTCAACACTCATGCACATCTCCCTTACCCTTATATAGTGGTACAATACATGCACAAACCCAATCTAGTTATCAACACATAATCCATTAATGCCTTTACTACTCTTCCATTTGCCACTCTTACCCATGTATACTTATTTTTATCTTTCTTTTTAAAAAAGCTAGCACTTATTACCATCTCTTGTTCAACACACATATCTACCAGTCTCTCACCACTCTCATTTTCACCTGGTACGCCATACTTCCCAATGACACCTTCTACCTCTCCAGCGCCCACTCTAGCATTTAAGTCACCCATGACAACTACATAATTCCTTCTACCCAGTCCTTCTACACACCTAATTAATTCATTCCAGAACTCATTCCGCTCTTCTTCACTTTTCTCACTACCTGGCCCATACGCACTGACAAACGCCCAACATTCCTTACCCAACCTAACCCTTACCCACATTAATCTAGATGATATCTCCTTCCATTCCACTACTTTACCTGTCATCCATTCACTCAGCAATAAGGCCACACCCTCTCTCGCTCTTCTCTTTAGTGAAAGAGAAAAAAAATCATACGAGCTGCAAACCCCCCCCCCCTCCCCTCAGCACACCTGTATTTTTTACCTCGCTCTCTACTGCTGACCTTCCAGATGTTGCTCCTGCCCAGAAGAAGTTGCCAAAATCTAGTAAGACCATTTAGACAGAGTCTTGTGAAGCTTTGGCCAATCTCTCCTCATATGTGTGGGAGAGGGGGTGCGATACTAAGAACTGACCCAGTCAGAAAGGTGCATCAGTACATGATAACGGAGCTCACGTTCTTGCTATTGTGGACCGAGCACATGCACTTTTGGTCAGGACATAAGGCACCACCTTCTTTCCCTTCCTCCTGGACTTCTGAGGGACCCCTCAGGATCTTTCCCTAGAGAGAGAGAGAGAAGTTCACTCATAGAAGAGGAGCCCACGATTGGTTTTCTTGCTCGTACGAGCAGCAAGATCTACCCTAACACCAGTGTAAGCGATGAAGATAATCCAAGATCTTGTGATTAATCCCTTCAACATCGTTCTCCACATGATTGATTCTATTGTGATTGGTTACCTCAAGATCATTCTTCATGTGTTCAGATACCTCGTGCTTGTTCTTTGAATGATCGTGAATATTGAGTTACTAAGGAACTAGGTCATCTGTACCTGTTATATCCCAGCACTCCCAGTCAATGCGCCGAGATCCTTCCTTGCACCGAAATCTTCCTACTCGCCAAGACCGTTTTATGACACGTGATCTTCCCACATGCCGAGACCTTCCAAGTGATTGACGGCAAGGCTCCTCACCACCCGATGACAGGCACTCGCTAAAGAACCTTAATACTTCATCAACGTCTGAGGGCTTGAGAAACAAAGCCAATTCGTTCTCCAAAGGGAGTCTGAACGTCGGTTTGACAACCCTTTAACGTCTTCAAGGTAGCTTCCTAGTTCCATGCCCTGTCCAGTTTACAAATGGTCTGAAGGGCAGGAAGATTCTATTAAAGTATACGTCGTGACCCCTTCTCACAAAGGGGAGAAGGAGTCCCGGGACATCATTGATCCAATGGCTCTCGATTTCGGTTCAGTGCCTATGGAAGTGGAGAATCCCACGGCTGAATCCCTGTTTTTGTCAAGGTTCTTGCATTCATTTTAGGTAATAGGTAGTAGGTTGGCCAAGGCACCATCCAGCCGTTGAGATACTACCGCTAAAGAAATATTGGTTGCTTTGACTGTCCAGACAGTAATACATTGGGTCTCTCTCTCTCTGGTTATGGTTCTTTTTTTACTTTGCCTACACATACACTGAATAGTCTGGCCTATTCATTCCACATTCTCGTCCGTCCTCATCCATCTGACAACACTGAGATTATCAAACAATTCTTCTTTGCTGAAGGGGTTAACTACTGCACTGTAATTGTTCAGTGGCTACTTTCCTCCTGGTAAGGGTAGAAGAGACTTTAGCTGTTGTAAGCAGCTCTTCTAGGAGAAGGGCATTCCAAAATCAAGCCATTGTTCTCTTGTTTTGGGTAGTACCATAGTCTTCCACTGTCTTGGGGTAGAGTTCTCTTGCTTTAGGGTGCACTCAGGCACACTATTCTCTCTTCATTGTTTTTATATGACAGATATATTTAAACGTTGTTACTGATCTTGAGATATTTTATATTGTTATTCATTACTTTTTTATAGCCTATATGATTTATTCATTTCCTTCCTTCACTTGGCTATTTTCCCTATTGAAGGCTTTTGGTTTATAGCATCCTGCTTTTCTAACTAGGGTTGTAGCTTAGTAATTAATAATAATAATAATTCATGAGTACAATGACCTTTGGGGAGACTGCTATGGCTCCTGTCAATGGGGGGATTATGCCCTTGAGTTGCCTTGGTTGCATCCTGCTTTGGGACTTAAAATGGAGTAAATTCCCAGATTCTACATGGCCAGAGGATGCAGGCCTGTCTACTCTGTTCATTGATTTAGCAGTAGCTACGCTGATGGTAGGGACCACCTTGTTCTCGGTATTTAATTCTGCTTCCTTGGCCAGCCTTTAGGCGACCCCTTTGATCGGCCACTTTCATGGTGCAGTCGCCTACATTGCCACAACCCAGGATTTGGCAGATCCCGAGATAAGGGTGAACTACTATACATCAACTTGTTCTTTCTGGTGAGAAGGCTGTTACTTCCTTGGTGCACCAGTCAGCAAACCAGGAGGCATACTGAGTCCTGAAGAGGAGGTATGCTTTCGCTTCAGGTTTGGCCAGGCATTTTCGGCAAGAGGAGGCATTATCTCTGAAGAATGCCCCAGTGGTGAAGACTGCAGCCCTTTTCCCACAGAAAGACATACAGGTAATAATGGTAAAGTGAAGGAAGGAAAGCCATAGCTCCCTTATCCATCGTGCAGTTACCTTTGAGAGCCTAGACTCTTCAAAGGCAGCAACAGCGAGAGCTTTGAACTCCACCATGCCTTTGAGATTGCCACTGAAGAAGACTGTGGCAATCTCCATAACCCGATCTACCCTTCTAGCCTTTTCCTCCGCCAAGAAAGGCATGGACAATGCTCCACCCTTTCACCCTCAGCTTGGTCATTCCAATAAGGGGGATAGAGGAAGGAATGGAGAAATGGGACACTGAAGTCATCAGTCCCTTCAAATGTGTCAAGTCATGGATGCCTGTCAAGCCATTGGGAAACATAACAACAGGGAGCTATGTGATGGAAGTCCTTCGGGACTGATACCTAGGCTTGCCCCCAATGAAACAAGCTACGGAGGGAACCCAACTTCTATCACTTCCTTCAAAATGCAGCTCCTGCAGTTACATGCTTGGAGGCTATCAAGGTGTGCTTTTATGTCAATACAGCAGAAATAATTCTGACCCAAGTAAGAAATCAACAAGGCTTTACAAGGCCGAGTAGCACCTGTTGTGTTACAGGTAGACATGCACTTTTAAGGAATAATGAACCATGTAAAGCCATTGTTCCCGCAATAGTGGCATGCTGGAGTATTGACCTGGGTGTATCCAGAAAATTAGTGTGAGTTGGCAAAGAAGTAGTCTCCCATTACTGAAAATCTTTAGTCAATTGAGCAATCATCCCAAGAAAACCAGACCTTTCAAACAACTTCGTGTAGCCCTATCATACGTCTTGTAAGTCATCTATAATTCAAGGTCAGACACACTAAGCCTGTGCTAAGAAATTATACAATGCTTCATGACTGTGGCAGGTTATTATTGAAGTAGGAATAAGGAAAGAAGGATGATTTTTTGGATATGAGGACCACAGACCTAGTCTTTTCTTGTTTTACAAGCCAATATTTCGCTGATTTTTTTTTTGTGGACAGAAGTTAGGGCTACATGAAGAATATTGTTTAAGATCACACTTTTCAAGGAGACTAAATGCTTTGGCACATTTACTGTGATTTCTTGGATGCACCATGGAATGTAATCTGAAGAGGAATCAAGGTTGTAGGAGGTTTTACTTTTTCAGTCAGATATGAGGTTACTGAGAACATAACTTCAAGTTAGTTGTCTTAGATTCATTGCTGTTTGAGCATCAATTGCTTATAGATTAAATACTGCCATTGATGCAGTATTAAGCATGTCCTACTGAAGGTCCCTTTCAATTCCACATTTTTTATTTTGAAGATTTAACATATTAGTATGGTATGTAGGATTGTATTCAATTGGTTCTGTGGTGACTATAGTTCAGACAATATTAATTTGAAAAGGGAAGACTGTCAGACTATTTCAATACCTCATTCCCTGTAGTATAAATCTCTGTGGTACCTTTATATGTGCCTTAATATATTGATAAATCGTCTTCCATTTATGAAAGTTTCTTTTGGCTTCTAGAATCCAATAGGTACTGGTTACTTTCAGCCAATGGATTCCTTAGTTGTTCCGTAACCGAAATACAAACCACGCTACTGTATTTGCATGGGGTATTACTTTCAATGTAGCTGAAATGACAAGCCATTAGAATTTTAACGAGGGTTAATTACCCCCGCGCTAGTTAGCAAGGGGGTAGGGGAGTGGTAGCTAGCTACCCCTCCCCCCCTCACACCGGTGAACTGCTTCATTTCACTTTTGGCTCGGGCGATGAGCAGACGTCTCTGCTTAGCCCTCGCATTATTGACAGCCTTAATTTTGTTTTGCTTTATCTTTCAGCTTTTGTGCTTGAAGTTGGCCTCATCCTTCCTTCCTATCATGTGGAAGTGCCCTGGACTCCCCGACCCCCCTTGTGGAACGTTCATGTCGGCGGTCGAGACGGACCCTCACACCTTATGTCCGCATTGTCGAGGTCAACGGTGTGAAAGGGATAAAAACTGTAGTGAGTGCAGGGAGTGGCCTACCTCACAGTGGGAGAGGTTTGCCCGGCGGGGTAAGGAGAAGTCTAAGCGTGACCTTTCTCTTTCAAGGGCTGCCTTGAAGAAGGAAGGTTCCAAGGACTCTTCTTCCGCTGCCCGAACCTCCTCAGAAGCTCCCACTCGATCGGTCTCTCGTGAGAGGCCGGCGAGTGGTAGCGTAGGCCATTCTTTTGTTTCCCAATCTCAGGGTTCAGGAGAGGGCGCTGCCTCCCATAGCGAGGCAGCTCCCCTTCCTCCTCCAGGGGAGGGCATTGATCTTGTTGATGACCATGTTGCTAACAATGATCTCTTACAGCTTTGGGCTTCCTTGGGGCTTAAGGGCTCACCCTCCAGGGAAGCCCTGTTTGACCTGATCCAGTTGGGTGCAGCTGTCAAACAGTCGCCGGTAATAGCAGAGGTAGATCCTCTGTCTATTGTCGACGTTGTTGTGGCAGAGGCTTCCGACGGGTCGGGTCAAACCCCTGCTGCGCTTGCGGATGTTGCTGAAGGCTCAGTTCCCCCCTCCGAACATCCTTAGAGGGAGGAGCTGGGTCCAACATTCTCTCCTGCGGATGATTCTCCCCCTCGGGGGAGTACACTGACAGAGACTCCTCTTTGTAGGACAGACGATGGTGTTGCTGTGCCTCGAGGTCGTCTTCGCCGTAAGGCTCGCCCTCCTCTTCGCCGTAGAGGCCTTCCTTCTCCTTACAAGGGAGTTAGGAGGCGCCTCTTCGGATCTTCGCCTTCGACGTCCCCCGCAGAGGATCCTCCACGACGAGAGCAGACCGTTGCAGCTGCATCGCTTAACCTCTCCGCAGATCGTTCGCGATCTCTGACGCCTGCCAGACCTTCCAGTCTTCCATCTCCGTTCCTGGACGCTGATGCGCAGTGGGCGCCAACGCTCCCCGTTGTCCAATGGGCACCGGTCCCTTCGGGGCAAAAGGGCTTATCCCACAATGTTGGTGAGTCCCTTAAGGGCCAGATCTTACCTGCGCGCAAGCGCTCTCCTGCTGACCAGACTTCTACCGATTCAACGCGCCGACGATCTCCTGCTGAGTCTCGCCGTAGATCTCCTGTGCTACAGAGACCTCCTGTGCGCCAGCGCTCTCCAGCTCGCCAGCGCACTTCTGTTCCTGCTGCGCACAATGCGCGCCATCGGTCTCCTGAACGCCCACAATCACCCGCTCGTCAGCGCACAACTGCGCGCCCTGTTCCTGATGCGCGTCCTGCGCGCCAACGTTCGCCCACGCGCCCAGGATCTCCGGATCTGGGCGCAGGCAAGGACATTGTTGCTCTGCCTCCTCGCCGACGTTCGCCTACGCGCCAGCCATCGCCTGCGCGCCATCGCTCGCACTCACTTGTGCGCACTTCTAAGGCAGCCCGAGTTCCTGCGCGCCCGCTCGCCCACGAGATGTCTCCTGAGCCCGCCCACGAGCGTTCGCCTTTGAGCGCAACCTCGCCCTCTGGTCCTGCGCCCCAGCTGGTTCCTTCTGAACACGCAACTGCACGCCAGCGATCTCCTACGCGCCTGCGCGATCCCTTGCCTGCGCGCAAGCGCTCTCCAACGCGCCCACGCTCCAGATCGCCACAGGTCTCTGACACGCGCTAACTCACCTGTGCGTAGTCGATAGCCTGTTCGCGCTACGCGCCATCGCTCGCCAACGCGCTATCGATCACCTACGCGCCATCGTTCTCCCGACCGCCAGCGCTCGCCCTTACAACCGTGCGCACCCTTACCTGCGCGCCTGCGCCTTCATCTGAGCGCGCATGCGCGCCAACGTTCGCCCGCGCGCGACCTTGCCAGCGATTCCCGCTGGTTTTCGCAGCGCGACCTCGCCAGCAATTCCCGCCGGGTTTCACAGCGCGCCCAACCGTGCGAGTCTTCGGGGACGCGTGCTTCCAGATCTTCGTCCTCATGATCTCCACCCCCCAAGCGCAGAGCTGCACACGTCCAGGAGCAGGAAGAATCTTCGGAGAGGTCTACGCAACATTCTTCTTTTCAGGCAGGCCCCGTGGTATCCACTCCTAAGGATCAGCCGATCCCCTTCCCTCCAGCAGGTGTTGCTGACACTGCGTTGGTCAGCCGTCAGCCTTGGTTCGGGTCCCTGATCAAAGCGGCTGTGCAGGCTATGAAGCCAGCCCTCGCTGATCTGGGACTGAAACCAACGGCAGCCTCGTCCCCGCTGAAGAGAAAGAGAGGAGTGGACTTCGTGGTAACTTCTCCTAGGGTTAAGCTGGGTCCCAAGAAGTCCGTCAGGAAGGCCTCTTCCCCCTCGCAGACACTTTCTCCTTCCCCTGTGGACGAAGCCTTTCCGTGCTCAGGAGAATCCAGCGAGGTGAGGCATTCTCCCACGGCACCAATGGGAGGAACCCCACCTCGAGGAAGAGAACCGTCTCGCGTGGAGAGGAGCCCCCAGACTTCTTTGCTTGAGTCCTCTATCCCCCCCAGGAGGGAGCCTAAGGACTCGAAGACTGCTCTTAAGTCTTTATCCCGGATTCGACCAGAGCTAGCAAGACCCCAGGAGAACGTCCACGTATCTCCCCAAGTAGAGCTACTGGGGACAGGAGACCTTCCTGCCAGTCCACAAGGAGGAGAGCAGCACGAGTCGGAGCATGCCTTCTGGCAGGTCCTGAGTCTAATGAGGCAACTCAACGGATTCAAGGACCCCGAGACCGCCCCCCGCGAAGGCAAGGATACGGTCCTGGACCAAGTCTACGGTTCCCAGAAGCTCCCAAAGGCCAGCGCAGCTCTGCCCTGGTCCCAGGGAGTGAAGAGTGCCAGAGACAAGGTTGAGGGCCAGCTCTCCGAACTCACCTCCTCCAGCCGTTCCTCTGCCGGGAACAAACTCCTCCCACCTCCTCGTGTACAACAGAGGAGGTACTTCGAGATCATGGGAGAGTCTTGTTTAGCTCTTCCCCTCCACCACTCTGTGGAAGAGCTCTCTAGGGGAATTTCTCTCGAGAAACTCTCCACCCGGAAGGTGACATTCTCGGCTACGGAGATCCTAAGCCAGGAGAAGTTCGCAAAGTGTGCCATGCAGGCCACTTCGTGGCTGAACATCTGGCTGGGGTCTCTGGGCATCCTGTTGCAATCCGAGGACTTGTACAAGGAGAGCACCGGAAGGCCATGGAGACTTTCCTCCTCTCGGACACGCACACCATCAAGTTCCTGGCTCACCAAGTTTCGAACTTGTGGGCAAACTTGATCCTAAAACGTCGTGATGCCGTGACCGAGAGGTTCCACTCGAAAGTCCCAGCCGTGTATGTCGGCAAGCTCAGACACTCTTCCATCCTTGGAGAGAGTTTGTTCGAGCCCAAGGATGTGGAACGGACAGCTGAGAGGTGGAGGAAGTCGAATCACGATTTGCTCCTCCAAAGGGCCCTTACATCTCGGCCCTACAATCCTCCAGCTCCTCAACAACATCAGCAGCCTCGTCAGTCTAGGACATCGAAACCGGCTCCGGCAGCAAAGGCAAAGGTGTCTAAGCAGCAGCCCTTTCCTGTCAAGGATAAGAAAGGCGGAAAGTCCCCCAGGGGAGGCAAGAATCCTAGAGGGAGCGGCCGAGGCCGCAAACACTAAGATTGGCAATCCCCCTGCATGTCCACCAGTGGGAGGATGCCTGCAAAGTTGCGCGAACAGGTGGTAGCAACTCGGGGCTGATTCCTAGACAATCTCTGTGATCAGCCAAGAATATCGTGTCCCGTTCATAACATCTCTTCCTCCCCTGACAGCGAATCCAGTGTCGTTGAACTCCTATGCCATGGGATCGGCAAAGGGACTAGCCCTTCGGGCAGAAGTCGAGACCATGCTCAAGAAGGATGCTCTCCAGGGGGTCGTCGACGGCTCCCCAGGCTTCTTCAGTCGACTCTTTCTTGTAAAGAAGGCGTCTGGAGGCTGGAGACCTGTCATCGACCTCTCAGCTCTGAACAAGTTTGTCAAGCAAACTTCGTTCAGCATGGAGACAGTAGACACGGTCAGACTTGCAGTGAGACCGCAAGACTTCATGTGCACACTGGATCTGAATGACGCGTACTTCCAGATCCCAGTCCATCCGTCTTCCAGGAAGTACTTGAGATTCAGCCTAGACAACAAGATCTACTAGTTCAAGGTGCTGTGTTTCGGTCTCTCCACAGCACCTCAGGTGTTCACCAGAGTGTTCACCCTGATATCTTCGTGGGCACACAGGATCGGCATCCGTCTCCTTCGCTATCTGAACGACTGGCTGATCCTGGCAGACTCGGAGTCGACCCTTCTTCGACACCGAGACAAGCTTCTGGGACTTTGCCAAGATCTAGGGATCATGGTAAATCTCGAGAAGTCTTCTCTGCTTCCAACTCAACGACTGGTATATCTAGGCATGATATTAGATACCAATCTCCACAAAGCCTTTTCATCAGACGACAGGATAGCAAGGCTGAGGAGGGTCGCAAGACCTTTCCTCGGATGAGAGGAGCTTACAGCCCTATCTTGGTTACGTCTCCTAGGTCACCTGGCTTCCTTGGCCCGTCTAGTTCCGAACGGCCGCCTCAGGATGAGATCCCTGCAATGGCGGATCAAGTCCCGGTGGAATCAAGGCAAAGATTCCCCGGACACTGGTCCCTATGGGACCTGCGGAACGGACGGACCTGCAGTGGTGGCTGACCGACGAAAACCTTCGAAAGGGAGTGGATCTTCTCGTCCTCCCCCCGGATTTGATGCTGTTCTCGGACGCGTCAAAAGAAGGGTGGGGGGGGGCCCACGTTCTGAACCAGAGGGTCTCAGGCCTATGGTCAGAATCAGAAAAGTACCTCCACATCAATCTTCTAGAAATGAAGGCCGTTTATCTGGCCCTTCAACAGTTCCAACAGACCCTGGCGGGCCACTCCGTGGTGGTGATGAGCGACAACACCACAGTAGTGGCTTATATCAACAAGCAGGGAGGTACCTTTTCACAACAGCTATCCCATCTTGCAGTAGAGATACTGAGGTGGAACGAAGTCCACTCGATTCCACTATCAGCTCGCTTCATTCCGGGCAAAAGGAATGTGCTCGCCGACAGTCTGAGCAGAGCATCGCAGATAGTGAGTACCGAGTGGTCTTTGGATCCTCAAGTAGCCAACAAAGTCCTGACTTTGTGGGGTTCCCCGACAGTGGACCTGTTCGCGACAGCTTTGAACTTCAAGCTGCTGCTGTACTGCTCCCCAGTCCCAGACCCCAAGGCACTCTGGCAAGATGCCTTCCAACAACGGTGGGACAACATCGATGTCTACGCCTTTCCACCGTTCTGTCTGATGAGAAAGGTGCTCAACAAGACCAGACTATCGGTCAATCTGTCAATGACCTTAATAGCTCCGCTATGGCATCACACAGGGTGGTTCCAGGACCTTCTGCAGCTCCTGACGGAACTCCCGAGAGAACTCCCCCCACGACACGAGCTACTCAAGCAACCACACTGCAACATCTACCACAAGGCCATAGCTTCGCTTCGGCTTCACGCCTGGAGACTATCCAGCGTCTCCTCAGTGAGAGAGGCTTTTCGCAACAAGTTGCGGAGAGGATGTCTCGACACCTGGGAAAGTCATCCGCAGGGGGTCTACCAGGCAAAGTGGAGAGTCTTCTGTGGTTGGTGTCGTGGGAGGGGTATCTCTCCCCTCGATGCCACTATTCCAGCAATAGCGGAGTTTCTCGTGTATTTGCGGGAGAAAATGCGCCTTTCAGTCTCGACGGTGAAAGGCTATCGCTCAGCCTTAAGCTTAGCCTTCAGGCTGAAAGGAATAGACATTTCTTCCTCGCTGGAACTTTCTTTACTCATACGAGGCTACGAACTTACCTGCCCTCAGTCGGAAGTGAGACCTCCTCCATGGAACGTGGTTCGCGTCCTCAGGGCTCTTAAGAGACCTCCGTTCGAACTATTACGTCAGGCCTCTGATCAACACCTGACTTGGAAGATGGTGTTCCTGCTCGCTTTGGCATCAGCCAAGCGGGTCAGTGAACTTCATGGTCTCTCATACGACGTCGCCCATCCAAGGGGATGGGGGGAGGTAACGTTCAGGTTCGTCCCTAAGTTTGTAGCTAAGACTCAGAACCCCGGAGTGCCGGACCCACAGTTCGACTCCTTCAGGGTTTCGAGTCTCCGTTCTGTAACAAGTGACCCGGACCATCTGCTACTATGTCCAGTGAGAAGTCTGAGGCGTTATCTGAAGAGAACAGCTGCAGTCCGCCCCCGCATGCAAGCCCTGTTTGTGAGCACGGGAAGGAATAAGAGGAGGGTCACCAAGAATACCATCTCAGCTTGGATTCGAAGGGTCATCCATCACGCCTTGAATCCAGATCCTCCTCCGTCGCGTCATCCCAGAGCACACGATGTCAGAGGCATCGCAACATCTCTGGCTTTTAAGAGAAACTTCTCAGTGATGCAGGTGCTATAAGCTGAGGTCTGGAAGCATCAAACGACCTTCACAGCCACTACCTGCAGGACGTGACCACAGGAGCCTTGATACATTCCCTATCGCCCCTGTCGTGGCTGCACAACAGCTGGTCTAACCTCAGGCTCCTTAATGGACAGGTAACAGAAGGTTGAGGGCATTGTTACCCGGTTTTAGTCTGCATGAATGAAAGAGTATGTCTGGCCCTTACTTCTTTCTTCATCCTTCCCTCTCTTGGGGAAAGCAGCATCCTGGGTTCTCTGCATAGTTGACCTCAAACCTCTGCAGGTAAACCATGCTTCCATGTGTTCCCAGTATCAAGATAATACTGTCGCGTCCCCTATACCCTGACGAGGTGGTATTGGGAACGTCCTAGCCTAGAATTCCATCTAAAGGACTTCAGGTCAACTTCCTAGGACGAGTCACACTTCATCCTCCACACACAAGCTTATGTAGGCCGCACGTTCCTTGCGGAGCAAGGAACTTGCGAGGGGCAGGGACTCTTTTTCTCAAGTGCTGCTCACTCGGATTCTGAGTCCCCGGGCAAAGCCAAAGCCAGTAACGCTGTGACTTTCCACCCTACCTAAGGGTTGTCACCCCATGTAAATAGCGTGGTTTGTATTTCGGTCACGAAACAAATGACAAATTCGCAGATAATTTGTATTTTTCCTAACCATCAAACCTTAGCTATTTACACATATTTTCCCGCCAGCCCTGTCCCCCAAGGCAAGTCCTACCTCTAAGTGAAGTGAAGTAGTTCACCAGTGTGTGAGGGGGGAGGGGTAGCTAGCTACCACTCCCCTACCTCCTTGCTAACTAGCGCGGGGGTAATTAACCCTCGTTAAAATTCTAATGGCTCGTCATTTCAGCTACGCCGAAAGTAATACCCCATGTAAATAGCTAAGGTTTGTATGGTTAGGAAAAATACAAATTATCTCCGAATTTGTCATATTTTGAGCAGGTTTTTAGAGAAAACCGTATCTTGGCTGATTATGTAAACAATCAGAAATACCTTGATGTAATGGTGTTGAATTAGATGTTTATTTAGAAAGTGTTGATTTTTTTATGCAAACCCATTACAGTATTTAAGGTAAATTCCCAAGTTCCCTACCCTTTCCTGTTGAAGTTAGCTCAAACTTCACACAAAATGAACCAGTTTTCACCATGAAGGCTCAGGAACCTGGTTGCATGTTCCAGGTAGAGGTATAGGTTAACTTTTCTTTTGAATTTCAGGAAATGGCTGTTCAGCAAAGGCTACTGTAATTTAAAAGGCTATTGTATAGACAAATACATTTTTGTAAGGACTTTATTTTCCAACTGGTGAGGTAACGGTTCCCCAGGTTGACCTTTCCTGCCTTGCAATTCAGTGTTGTCTGACCTACCTAGGTGTTGAAGCATGAAGAAAAATGAAGGAGATCTATTGTATCCCATTGACCTGCTTCAAAGATGATGTTGACGAATACTAATGCATTATCAGTTTAATTTGGTAACTAGTTGTAAAGTGAACCATTAGGCAACAAAATTTTTTGCAAAATATGAAAGGTGCGTTTATGTGTGTACAGATATGAAACTTATCGCATTTTATTTCCTTGTCATCTTTATTTCAGGTTCATGAAAAAGATGAGCTTAAAGAGCTGCTTAGTCAACGAGAGCAAAAGCTGAGGGAAAAAGAAGCGTTGGTGGAAACCCAGGAACGTAATAATCAGGTAAGTAGTGGGGAAAGTACCTGATGACGAAATTGAATGGTTAACCTACAGAACGAACTGGTTTTGTTATTTAAACTAGTGTATACTGTGCATGTTCCTCAACAGAATTGTGAAGTAGGGTCCATCATGAGACAGATTGTACTCCAGGCTTTTGTTCCACTTTTACAGTTGTAAGTTTTTAAAGATTCAAAATTGATATTCTTAAATAAGCCATTCATAATTGATACATTATATAGTTGAGAAGAAGATACATCTTTCCTTCAGAAGATACTGTATTTTGATATTTAAAAAAAAAAATATCAAATGACTATAATAATGATCCCAAAAATTCAATGAGTTATATTTGTGTTCTGTGTTTTTTACAATTGTAATTTATTAGTGTTGGTTGGTGTTTGATACATAAAAGTATGAGAAGAGCAGATCTCATTGGGAAGAGTCTTGATATTATGCCGGAATCACATAGGAAGTAACGCGAAGCAAGAAATGGGAATGTCGAAATGCAAAACATCGTGTGTCACATGTCACCCTGTCACTGACATTTGTTAGTTGATAAGATGGATTCCTTGAATAATAATGCACAGGTTGCATTGGCCTTTATTGATTAAGCAAAGGAAAAAGATAGCTATTGGTATCATGAGCATCCTTTATTATGAATTATAAACAGGATAATTAAAAGAAAACTTGGCACCATGAAATGTAACATAAAAAAAATCTAATCATTTAACCCTTTTACCCCCAAAGGACGCACTGGTACGTTTCACAAAAGCCATCCCTTTACCCCCATGGACGTACCGGTACGTCCTTGCAAAAAAATTCTATAAAAATTTGTTTTTCATATTTTTTGATAATTTTTTGAGAAAATTCAGGCATTTTCCAAGAGAATGAGACCAACCTGACCTCTCTATGACGAAAATTAAGGTTGTTAGAGCAATTTAAAAAATATATACTGCAAAATGTGCTGGGAAAAAAATAACCCCCTGGGGGTTAAGGGTTGGAAATTTCCAGATACCCCGGGGGTAAAAGGGTTAAGAATGTCATACAAGACTTTAGTGGATCTGGAGTTGCTAGTGCTTCCATATTTGCAATCTGGGGGTTGTAATTGGCAAAAACCAATATCAGCAGAAGAAAAATTAATTGTAATTATCAGGGCCATTTGAAATTAGTTTTAAACCTTATTAGCAAAAGCAGCAGCAGTAATAAAAAACACAACAAAACTCACACAGACACAGAACATCATCAAAACAATTACAAACACCAAAATAACATTTATAACAGCAGGTTGAACTAAATGTGTTTTTTTTTTTTTTTTTAATCTTAATGAAATTTTATTTTTCAATATTAAACTTAGCCGGTGATTATATAAGCTGCAACTCTGTTGCTCGACAGAAAACTCTACGTTAAAAATCCGCCAGCGATCGCAATGCAGGTAGGGGGTGTACTTCAACAGCGCCATCTGTCGTGCAGGTACTCAGTACTCAATGTAAACACAGAACTCAATTTTCTCTCTGTCGGGCTACCGGCAAGACCTACTAATCCGCTGTTACTAACTGGATTTGTTTTCACAACTATTTGGTGAAGTACACTATTCTAGTTTTGAGCTTTCGCTATGCAGGTGTTTTATCTTCATCTCAAAACTTGAACTCGTTTTGGATAGATTTAATTATGGTGACAAAGAGAGTATGGACTCTCTTTCACTTTTAAATGGCCGACCCTTCCCTTAGACGGAAGTGTGTTTAGGTTTTTAGTATTTTTTGCTTAACACGTTATAGATCTATATATTTTATATCTCTCTGCCTTTATTAGGCCTCTTCGATTAACTTTCCATTTATTATAAACATATAAAAATAATTTTTATGTTTTGTTTATATGCGACCTTTCCTGATAGTAGGCGGTCCTAACTTGGAACCGAAGTTAATCAACGTTGAGCCCGTTATATCGTATTTAGCCTTTAAAGAATTTAAAACTTTTTAAATGTAATGTTTTATGAAAGAATTTCTTTGATAGTCTTCGTACTGTTTTCAAAGATGAACTAACGTTTAGACTACGCAGTTGTTGACGTTCAGGACGTTCAACATGCGCTCTATCGTTACGATAGAGAGAGAGTGTATCACGGTTTCACTTTGCAGTAAGATAAATCGATTCTGACGTTTTGTTCATTCTTTCATAGCTTAAATGTTTTAAATTCTAAATTAAAGGAACTTTTTATTTGGAAAACCTTTCAGTTTTTTCCTTTAGTCAAATAACATGTTTTTTGACGTTATATAATTGGGCTCTTCTCTTCTCTTAGGTGCGAAATCAAGAGAGAGAGAGATAGAGACGGAGGGAGAGAGAGGAGAGAAAACGTTCCGTTCAAGCGGGTAACGTTGTTCTCGTGTTACTCTCGTCCCTAGTCTCTGTACGGGGAGAAAGGTAAAACGTTTCTAGGGTTTTATTCTTGTCCCCAGGCTATGTGCGGTGAGAGATTGAAAACGTAGTTTATATGAACTAGCGTTTAGTCTCTTTCCCAGCCACTGAATTTTTTATCCTAATATATGTTTTCTGTTTTTTTGCTAGTATTAATGAGCTGCATTTTACGACTGATTTCGCAATTACCACCTCTTAATGAAGGGTAGAATTGCGTGTTTCAGGTAGAAATCAGTAAAAGTTTCGATTTCAGTGAAATAAGTGCAAAACAGAAAATCGATAAAGTGATATGCGCAAAGTGTTACAGTGTTGCGTCCGAGGGTTCGTCTGTTCGTGCCTGTCGTTCACCTAGTCCGGGACTTCTTGCAAGCTCCCAAGCCCAGGGGAGAAGTAATGTCGAACGACTTATGGGTTCGAGAGGCCTTGATCAACGAACAGACGTTTTCCCTCTGTGGTTTCGGGCGTATCTACCCAAGATCGCCCCACCCACTCTAAGACGAGAGAGCCCATTTATTCCTCGTCTGCGGAAGAGGTTTCTCGTAAGAAACCATGGACCAAGGTCTCGCGGCTTATTAAGCGCAAGTCGGTCCTTTCCGCGCAAGTCCAACGGCCCAGTTGTAGCCACTGGGTCAGTTCGGACTCGCTGCAGTCTTCCGACGACTGCTCACCTCCTAAGAGAGGCAAAGCGGTACCGCATCAGGCAGTCACACCGTCTGTTGCCGCACCTGCTCCTGTAGACCCTAAGTGGTCTTTGCTGCAGACCATGCAGTCTCAGTTAACGTCATTGATGCAGGACTTTCGTGCGGAGAAGGTTGACACTACACCAACCTCTAGCCTACAACCAACCACGGTTGTGCGTCCTGTGGACGCTGAAGCGACCTTCTGCCGCACTCCAAGAGAGTCCCGCCACCCATGCGTTCCAGTGCACCCTGCCAGCCGCATGTTGACGTTCAGCGACGCACGGAACCTTCCGTTGACGTTCGCGAGGTACAACAACAGTCTAAGTTGTTTTGTTTTGACGCGGTGCGTCAACCTCCGCATTCTAGAGTTGTTTTGACTGCTCAGTCTAGACAGTCAAAGCAGTCTCGATTGGACACTGTACGTCCTCACACACCTGTTGTGGTTGACAGTTCAGTTGTTGACAGTTCACAGACTGTCAAGCAGTTACATGACGTTGCCTTCTGGTCTGCTACTTATGCACCAGTGAGAGACTCACTGAGGTAACCTAGCTTTTATCGGACAAGGTTCCTGTAGATGAGGAAGTTGCTGTTCTCCCTACTACTGATATTCCCTTGAGGACTCTGTCAGATGGAGAGGAGCCTTAAGCTGCTTAGCCTCCTATGGACTTTAATTAAATCATGATGATTTTTTTAAGGATCTTCGTCCGGATCTTGTAACTGCTGCTCCTCGTTCGCCTTAACGTCAGAACTTACACTAGGCCTAGCTACTTCGAAGCCGTTGTTTTTAAGCTAGTGCTCTCTCGCTCTCCTAGAGAGCGTTACGTTGGCTAGGCGACTGGTTTTTGCACCAGGAGGAGTTTTAGGGATACAGCCTTTGATTTCCCTTCTTTTAAACTGGCTTATAGAGCGAGAGTCTGATATGACACGAGAGAAGTTCTCTGCTTGGGAGTTCATGCCTCTGCCCAGATAGACTTCTCAATTCTGGTAGACTCGCCCTGGCGCCTAGCCAGGAGACGCTCCAAGTTGTTTACAGGTCAACTTCTCAGCTTTTGTCGAGCCTTTGAAGTTTTGCTGTACTATTTTGTCACACATAACAAGGCTTTCAGGGATGGTAAACGGTTCCGCCTCAGTCGCTAACCCCGTCTGTTGCCACACCTGCTCCCGTAGACCCTAAATGGGCTTTGCTGCAAGACATGCAGTCCAAGCTTGCGTCCTTGATAAAGGACTTAAATGCGGAGAAGAACCTTCTGGCCAACAACCTTCCAACCGGTCGGTTGTGCGCCCTGTTGACGCTGAGGTAACCTACTCGCGTCTGCCAGTTGAGGTGGTTCCTCCTTCTGGCCAACAACCTTCCAACCGGTCGGTTGTGCGCCCTGTTGACGCTGAGGTAACCTACTCGCGTCTGCCAGTTGAGGTGGTTCCTCCACCGATGCGACCCAGTGTGGGTTGCCAGCCGCACGTTGACGTTAAGCGACGCTCGGAGGTGGTTGTTGACGTTCAGGACGTTCAACAACCAGCAGAGGTGACCTGTTGTGACGCAGTGCGTCAACCTCAGCAACCCGGTAGGGTGTTGACTGCACAACCCAGACGGTCTAGACAGTTTCGGGTTGACGCTGTTCTTCCTCGCGCACCCATGGTTGTTGACAGTTCACAGACTGTGCAGCAGTTCCATGATATTGCGTCCGGCTCCGTCACGCATCCACCAGTGCGACCGGATTCAGCGAGTCAGACGTTGCCCACTCCGTTACGCATCCACCAGTGCGACCAGATTCAGCGAGTCAGACGTTGCCCACTCCGTTGCCGTTTCCTCATCAGTTTCGGATGAGGAACCCTCTGATGAGGACGTTGCTGAACAAGACGATCAGCCCCCAGTCCTGCTATCCATCCAGAAGATGCTGAAGAAGGAACGCTGCTCAGTCAGGCTGTGGATGAGTCTGGTAGGGACACTGTCATCCGTGGATCAATTTGTGTCACTAGGAAGACTACACCTCCGTCCTCTTCTATACCATCTAGCTTTTCACTGGAAAAAGGACAAGACGCTAGAAGCGGTCTCGATCCCGGTTTCCGGAAAGATAAAGTCTTGTCTGACTTGGTGAAAGGACTATATCAACCTAAGAGAGGGTCTTCCCCTGACTGTTCAGACTCCCAACCACGTTCTCTTCTCGGACGCATCGGACGTAGGCTGGGGTGCGACATTAGACGGTCGGGAATGCTCGGGATTATGGAACTCGATTCAAAGGACAATGCATTTCAACTGCAAGGAGCTACTGGCAGTACGTCTGGCCTGGAAAAGCTTCAGGTCTCCTTCAAGGCAAAGTGGTGGAGGTGAACTCGGACAACACCACGGCTTTGGCGTACATCTCCAAGCAAGGAGGGACCTACTCTCTGACGTTGTACGAGATCGCAAGGGACCTCCTCACCTGGTCAAAAGGTCTAGACATATCACTAGTAACGAGGTTCATCCAAGGCAACTTGAATGTCATGGCAGATTGTCTCAGTCGGAAGGGACAAATAATTCCAACAGAATGGACCCTCCACAAGGATGTATGCAAGAGACTTTGGGCCACCTGGGGCCAGCCAACCATAGATCTCTTCGCAACCTCGATGACCAAGAGGCTCCCAATATTTTGCTCACCAATCCCGGACCCATATAGAGGCCTTTCTCCTAGATTGGTCACATCTAGATCTATATGCATTCCCTCCGTTCAAGATTGTCAACAAGGTACTGCAGAAGTTCGCCTCTCACGAAGGGACAAGGTTGACGCTAGTTGCTTCCCTCTGGCCCACGAGAGAATGGTTCACCGAGGTACTTCGATGGCTAGTATACGTTCCCAGAACACTTCCCCTAAGGGTGGACCTTCTACGTCAGCCACGCGTAAAGAAGGTACACCAAGGCCTCCACGCTCTTCGTCTGACTGCCTTCAGACTATCGAAAGACTCTCGAGAGCTAGAGGCTTTTCGGAGGAGGCAGCCAGAGCGATTGCTAGAGCAAGGAGAACATCCACCCTTAGAGTCTACCAATCGAAGTGGGAAATCTTCCGAAACTGGTGCAAGTCAGTATCCGTATCCTCGACCAGTACCTCTGTAACTCAAATAGCTGACTTCCTCTTATATCTGAGGAAAGAACGATCTCTTTCAGCTCCCTCTATCAAGGGTTACAGAAGCATGTTGGCATCAGTCTTCCGTCACAGAGGCTTAGATCTTTCCAACAATAAAGATCTACAGGACCTCCTTAAGTCTTTTGAGACCACGAAGGAGCGTCGTTTGGTTACACCTGGTTGGAATTTAGACGTGGTACTAAGATTCCTTATGTCAGACAGGTTCGAACCACTACAATCAGCCTCCCTGAAAGATCTCACCTTAAAGACTCTTTTCCTGGTATGCTTAGCCACAGCTAAAAGAGTCAGTGAGATTCATGCCTTCAGCAAGAACATCGGATTCTCATCCGAAACGGCTACATGTTCTACAACTTGGTTTTCTAGCCAAAAACGAGCTGCCTTCTCGGCCTTGGCCAATATCGTTCAATATTCCAAACTTATCGTATGGTTGGAAATGAACTAGAAAGAGTCTTATGCCCTGTAAGAGCTCTTAAGTTCTATTTAAAACGAACTAAACCTTTACGAGGCCCGTCTGAAGCTTTATGGTGTTCAGTTAAGAAACCATCTTTGCCTAGTCAAAGAAGGCTTTATCCTATTTTATAAGACTGTTAATACGAGAAGCTCATTCCCATCTGAATGAGGAAGACCAAGCTTTGCTGAAGGTAAGGACACACGAAGTTAGAGCTGTCGCAACTTCCGTGGCCTTTAAACAAAATAGATCTCTGCAAAGTATAATCGACGCAACCTATTGAAAAAGCAAGTCAGTGTTCGCGTCTTTTTATCTTAAGAATGTCCAGTCTCTTTACGAGAACTGCTACTCTCTGGGACCATTCGTAGCAACGAGTGTAGTAGTGGGTGAGGGCTCAACCACTACAATTCCCTAATTCCATAACCATTTAATCTTTCTCTTGAAATGTTTTATTTTTGTTTTTGGGTTGTCCGGAAGGCTAAGAAGCCTTTAGCATCCTACTTGATTTGGCGGGTGGTCAAAGTCATTTCTTGAGAAGCGCCTAGATTAGAGGTTTTGATGAGGTCCTGTTGTATGGGTTGCAACCCTTGATACTTCAGATCCTAGGGGTCGCTCAGAATCCTAAAAGGATCGCGAGGCTCCGTAAGGAAGACGTACTTAAAAAGGCAGAGTAATTGTTCAAGTCGACTTCCTTACCAGGTACTTATTTATTTTATGTTTGTTATTTTGAATAACTGCTAAAATGAAATAAAAAATCCTTAGCTCATAATAATGTAAACAATTATTGCTGGTCTCTACCCACCCCCCTGGGTGTGAATCAGCTTATATAATCACCGGCTAAGTTTAATATTGAAAAATTTTATTTTTATATATTAAAATAAATTTTTGAATATACTTACCCGGTGATTATATATTAAAGGACCCTCCCTTCCTCCCCAATAGAGACCCAGTGGACCGAGGAGAAAATTGAGTTCTGTGTTTACATTGAGTACTGAGTACCTGCACGACAGATGGCGCTGTTGAAGTACACCCCCTACCTGCATTGCGATCGCTGGCGGATTTTTAACATAGAGTTTTCTGTCGAGCAACAGAGTTGCAGCTTATATAATCACCGGGTAAGTATATTCAAAAATTTATTTTATTATAAAAATAACATTATTTGAAAAAGCAAAAATCCCAACAGGTTTAAAATGGTGTATTCTTTATTTTTCAAATCAAAATTAAATTCTATTCTTATTTATAGAAATAAAATCAACATACAAAAGCAAGTTAAACTCTTACTTTTTTTTTTAAGTATAAGCCTATTGAAATTTAATTATTTTTTAAAGAAATAAACAAAAAAGAACTGCAAGTTAATCACAATTTATTTTATTTTCTAATCGTGATGGAATTTTATTATTTGAATAAATGAAAACTGCTGCTGAGAAACAGCTTTGTCCTAAATGCAACACAAAAAGTGAACAGGTTCTCTTTTAGGTGACAGATGGCCAAACGTGCTTTCCGTTTTTGGCATGTCTGCTTTCTATATAACGCAGTCGATAGAGATCTTTTTTACCACTTTTTTGTTTCCGCGCTTGACATGTTTCAGGTCCCACGTTTCACGTGTCACGTCACTTCCTATGGGATTCTGGTCTTAGGGTCATGAAAATTTCATCTCCGTAAAATGTCCAATTAGGTGTTAGTTCGTATGTTGGTAATGAGTATTTCTAATCAAGCTGTAAATCACGGCTTGATATTTTTGTTTATGAGAAATTAAGGATTGATTTTTTCTCATAGCTTTATTTTTTACAGTACTACAATAGTAGTCTCAACTCTGAAGGAATCTGTTTAATAGTTATCCTTAAATTTGTATTAATAATATGGTAAATTTTATCATTACATGATGAACACTATAATGTTGAATTATTTAGTAATGTAAAGTATTTTATGCATTCCTAAGTTAATATTTAATATTTCTTTCACTAGCCTTGAAGTTACACACAACCACAAAGGTTACTTAAGTTGAGAAGAATATGTACAGTACAGTACTTTTTTGTTGCTGGCTCATAGGATTTTTTATACAGGAGAGGGGGTTCCCAGCCCCCTCGTCCCGTCCCTTTTAGTCGCCTCTTACGACACGCAGGGATAACGTTGGCGCTATTTTTTTTTTTTTTTTTTTTTTTTTTTTTTTTTTTTTTTTTTTTTTTTTTTTTTTTTTTTTTTTTTTTTTTTTTATATGTTTCTTGTTGTTGTTGGCTACCCCCCAAAATTGGAGGAAGTGCCTTTGGTATATATATGTATGTAGTACTTTTTTAATTATTTAAACACTTGAATTATTCCTATACTGTAGGTGGAATCTGCATAAAATAAGATTTCTCAGAGGCTACAAAACATTAATTTCTACTATGGTATAAGAATATTTTTTTTTTTTCAGGAAAAACTTGCCAATATGGAAAAGGGAGTTCTTCTGTATCAAACTCATTTAGGATTGAAGATACAGCGTACGCGACACAATACCCTCGTATTTATATTCACTCAGGTATGTTTTAATTTTGTCAATCCTGTGGAGTATCCAGGTTTATAATTCTTTATGTGAAAAAATGATAATTTTCAGTAAGTTCGTGCTGATTTCGGATATTCTATTGATTCGTTTTGTACTAAAAACTTTCCGTGTATAAAATGATGACAAATTTGTATCATGACAACCTGTTGTTCATATGTACCCACTTTTGTTGTTTTGTCTTTAGTCTAACTTACAGAAGTACATTTTAGTACAGTAGTCTAATACAGTAATACACTGAAACCCTTGCTAAGTATAATGCCTTCAGTTATTTTCCAATTTAAGGCAATATCGTGATAGGCCATATATCTTAGCAATCCATGTTTGCCAACGATTACATAAGCGGATGAGCAACCTGGTGGAGTAACGAGAACTTTGAGTGTGGAGGAAATGCCTCCCTAAATCTCGATGAAGTCACTGGCAGCAGAGTGATGGATTGGGTTTAAGGTGATAGACAAGATGTCTTTTCGGCTTCTACTCATGATGTTGGGCAGAGGATCTTACTGGAATTAGTATGGACTGGCAGGGGTCACTTGCCTTAGTTAGATAGTCACTGCGCATCACAAGGAACTAGCTATCCTTTGATGAATCTAGTTATTCAAGATTGAAAGTTGGTAATTGGAATGTTATAACCATGAATCAGATTGGGAAGTTATTGCAAGTGGAGAATGAATGTATAAAATATAGTTTGGATATATTGGCCCTAACTAAAACACGTAAGGGGATTGGTAAGGAAATCTTCGGCCAAGGCATATATATATATATATATATATATATATATATATATATATATATATTCAGGAATAACAGATGCAGTTGAAAGAGAAAGGGTAGGAATGATGATGACACCTAGAGCAAAAAACGCATGAATGGAGTGGAGAGCCAATAATAGTATATTGTTACATGCAAAGTTTAAATCACAAGAAGGCAATATAAGTGTTAGAGTTTGCTATACATCAACAAATGATTCCCATGAAGAAAGAAAAGATAAATACTATGAAGAACTGCAGAGTCTAATAGATGATATCCCAGAGAGATATGAAAATTGTGATTGGTGACCTGAATGCTAAAGTTGGAAAAAATAATCAAGTTATAGAGAATGTGATGGTTGTTGAGGGTCTTTGCAAAGTTGCAAATGAAAAGGGAGCACATTTCATAAGGTTTTGTTCAACAAATAATCTTGTTATTGGAGGTACTCTTTTCCAGCATAAGGACATCCACAAATTTACATGGACTTCACCATGTGGCAATAACAAAAATTACATAGATCACATAGCCATTAATAAATAGAGAAAAATGACTGAGAAATGTAATATTCTATGGAAGTGCAGATATTGGTAATGATCACCAGCTCCTCATTGCCTCACTAAAATTAAAACTGAAAGCTCCCAACAGAAATATAGATAGAATACCTGGGTTTGATACAACTAAGCTTGTAGAAGATTAGCACAGAAAAACATTGCAATTGATTGTAGGGATCAATTTGCAGTCTTAGAGACTTGAAAAGACGAAGAGCAGACAATTAACAAAGAATGGTTTGATATTAAGAACGTATACCGGTCAGTTGGTAGTCAAGTTTTAGGACTTGCAGTTATAAGGAGGAAACCTTGGATATCAAATGATACTTTGGATATTATAAAAAGGAGACAAAGACAGAAATTGATAGTTGAAAGTTTTTGAGGAAGTAATGAAAATTACAAGGTAAAGCATGCTAAGTATTCCAGTATTGATAGTGAGGTCAAAAGAAAAACCAGGAATGACAAGAGAATATTTAGACATGAAAACAGATGAGGCTGAGAAAGCTATGAATTCAGGGAATGGCTCCGGTTTAATGAATTTCTCATAGAATTATTAATGAAATCTCTGCAGGCCAAAGGAGAAGAGTCTTATACCCTTTAAAAAAGGAGATGGATCTGTTATAACAGAAGAAAAAGAAAGGCAGTGTTAGATAGAATACTTTAGTGAGGTCATGAATAAGAGATATGAAGGGAATCATTTGATTGATATACCTGAAGCTGATGAAGACCTTGATGTGCCCATGAATGAATTCAGTGTGTTAGAAGTCGAGGATATCATTAAAATCTCAAGAGATGGAAAGCCCCAGGAAACGATAGAATAACTGCTGAGATGGTATTGGCCGAATATGAAGTGACACTGAATACTTACAAGATTATTTTGTAGGATGTGGCATGAAGAAACAAAACCTGATGAATGGGAGTTAGGAGTGTTGGTGAAAATGGCAAAAAAAGGAGACCTGACTGATTGCAATAATTACAGAGGCATCACACTTATGTCAGTTGTCATGAAAATATGTAGAATGTTTATTCTAAAGAGACTAGAGAGAAAGATTGATGAAAAGCTGAGAGGTTAACAAGCAGGATTTAGAAAAGGTAGAAGTTATATGTAGAATGTCTATTCTAAAGAGACTAGAGAGAAAGATTAATGAAAAGCTGAGAGGTTAACAAGCAGGATTTAGAAAAGGTAGAAGTTATATGTAGAATGTCTATTCTAAAGAGACTAGAGAGAAAGATTGATGAAAAGCTGAGAGGTTAACAAGCAGGATTTAGAAAAGGTAGAAGTTATATGTAGAATGTCTATTCTAAAGAGACTAGAGAGAAAGATTAATGAAAAGCTGAGAGGTTAACAAGCAGGATTTAGAAAAGGTAGAAGTTATATGTAGAATGTCTATTCTAAAGAGACTAGAGAGAAAGATTGATGAAAAGCTGAGAGGTTAACAAGCAGGATTTAGAAAAGGCAGAAGTTATATGTAGAATGTCTATTCTAAAGAGACTAGAGAGAAAGATTAATGAAAAGCTGAGAGGTTAACAAGCAGGATTTAGAAAAGGTAGAAGTTATATGTAGAATGTCTATTCTAAAGAGACTAGAGAGAAAGATTGATGAAAAGCTGAGAGGTTAACAAGCAGGATTTAGAAAAGGTAGAAGTTATATGTAGAATGTCTATTCTAAAGAGACTAGAGAGAAAGATTGATGAAAAGCTGAGAGGTTAACAAGCAGGATTTAGAAAAGGCAGAAGTTATATGTAGAATGTCTATTCTAAAGAGACTAGAGAGAAAGATTGATGAAAAGCTGAGAGGTTAACAAGCAGGATTTAGAAAAGGCAGAAGTTATATGTAGAATGTCTATTCTAAAGAGACTAGAGAGAAAGATTAATGAAAAGCTGAGAGGTTAACAAGCAGGATTTAGAAAAGGTAGAAGTTATATGTAGAATGTCTATTCTAAAGAGACTAGAGAGAAAGATTGATGAAAAGCTGAGAGGTTTAACAAGCAGGATTTAGAAAAGGTAGAAGTTGTACTGACCAACTTTTCATTTTAAGACATGTGGTACAGCAATGTGTAAAACATAGAAATCCACATTTGATGGCATATTTGTACTATGAAAAAGCCTTTGATAGTGTGCAATGGCCAATTTTGTGGAAAGTCGTATGTCATTATGGAGTTCCTGTTAAATATGTAAATTTGATCGTCTGTTCATGAGCATAGCAAGTCTAAAGCTAATGAATTTCCAGTGAACAGTGGAGTACTCTAAGGGAATGTGTTGTCACCTATGTTGTTTAACCTCCTCATTAATTTTGTAATGCATAGAACAGTTGGGGATGGTGAGTAGGGATTGGTAATAGGAAATTATCTGACCTAGAGTATGCGGATGACGCTGTCCTTATTAGCAGAACACCTCAGGATTTGTAATGCTTGCTTACCAGAATGCATGAAATATCACACGAGGTTTGACTCAAGATAAATAGAAGTAAGATAGAGGTGATGATAATGGAATATGCATTGGAAGATGAAATATCATTGGAAGGAGAAAAGATTAATAAGGTAGAATCATTTCAATATTTATGAACTATGATATCTAATACAGGGTTTTTAGAATTGGAATTTAATGAAAGATTGAAAAAAAGCATGTCATCCAACATTTGGACAGGGACATTATTCCAGCTTCAAGTCCTGTATCCTGGCTTGGCAACTGCCCAATTATGGTTTACTTGGATTTTGGATCCAGTAGCAGAATGGTATATTAGAACAGTGCAAGACTTCTTAAATACTTGGCAATAAGGACATCTTGTTTCACGACAACCTGGTTCTGTACAGCCTCTCATTTTTATAATTGTTTCAACTGCATTGTTTGAAGTCAGAAAGTTTTACCAAGGTATTATAGTATCTAGTTATGACCTCAGAGCATGTCTTCAGGAACTAGAGTAGCAGCATGGCCCCCTGTTACCTATTGTGAGGAGTCCCTCTTTATTTACTGCCCTTTTATTTAAGAAATATTGCTCACATTTTGATGAATTTGTGTTCTTAAGGACAGGAATTAACATTAGGCCAAGTTTTGCCTTTGGGAAAGACATTAGAATCTTAATTTTTCAATTATTCTCTCTTCATTTACTCATTTCTGTGGTCACCAATTAGCATGATCTCATTTGAGCATTATGTATGATTGTGAACTAAACTGGGTGATGCCACATTCATCGCTATTATGAACAAACCTTTGAGTTAGACCCTTTGTACCGAACTGAAACTGTGCCCCAGTTGATCTGGATCCTGTGAGCATATGAAAACACTTTGGGACACAAAACCCTTGCTTCCCACCTGGATTGCAGTTCAGGCAAATGATGTTTTGTCTAGACAAATTAAGTATTTTTCTCTCTCTCTCTCTCTCTCTCTCTCTCTCTCTCTCTCTCTCTCTCTCTCTCTCTCTCTCTCTCTCTCTCTCTCTCTCTCTCTTTTTAAAACCCTTTCATCCCATTATGAGTTCCTTCACGTTCCATCTAAATCTGCAGCCTCATTTTTTAATTACACAAAATATGAGAGCGATTGATACATCTTTGTGGAACTTTTTCTAGAGACAATTGGATTGACAAAGTTTAGAAAGCTTGTGTGTGTGGACTGGCATAAAAAGACCATAAACAGATGCAAGTGGAAAGACATGTCTGAGGCCTTTGTTCTGTATTGGACTAGTAATGGGTGATGATGATGATGATATATATGTGTGGGTATTTTAAAACAGGTTTTATGTAAAGTAATCTTATAAATATATATGTATACTGGACTGTATATAGATATACAGTACTGTATTTGTTTTAAAACTTTTTAAGTTTAATTTTATAGTCTAGCCTTCCAAGTGTTATCAATCGTTGATTTTTTATTCTTAAGATAATCCATTATCCTTGATTAGTTATTTTCTTGCTTAGTATTGTAATTACTAATTCTTTTTTTTTATTCGGGGCCCCCAGGAATATTAGATTTTTAGGCCTGAACCAAGTATTTCTCAGAATGAGCTTAATCTTATCCTAACAGTATATTATGGTTCTTAGATTTCTCCAATTATGTTTTAAGCTTTCTTTTTTCTTTATTTCAGGTGAATCGCTTAGATCCCAGCCAAGAATATATGCTTGAGCTGACACTAGAAAATGACAAATACAGCTTCGTGAAGTCTGAACCTCCGCTTGAGAATTTGAAAGAATTGGAAGAAAGGCTGAACAAATCCAACAACTTTTCCGGCTGCATAGTTCACATCAGATATTTATTCCAGAAAATGGAAGATTGATATATAATCTCAGTTTCATCTTTGCATTTAATCAGTTGTGCTATTAATTCAATGCTCATTTTGGTCTGATAAAGGAAGATGCAAAACGTGTTTGGAAAATTTTTCAGTTCGTGAATCAAAAGAATTAACTATTTCTAATAACCAAAATTATACAGCTTCTTTTGTGAGCCTTTTGAGCATTTGTGTGTTTCAGAGTTTAGTAGTATTGTATTTTTATATAACCTTTAAATATTGAATTTAAAGATGAAAACTGATTTTCAAATCTCTTCTAAATCTGTCTTTCTGATAAAAGTATAAATATGATTGATAAAATTCTTGTGACTATAAGTTTACAAATTCTTTCAACTTAATTCACCACAGTATGTCTTGTAAGTGATGTATGCTTGTAAAATTTTTATTGTTTTTAGGAAATTAGAATTTTATTTATACCTCAACAGTTTTCTTTGAGAGAGCATTATATTGTCAGTTACTGGAGAAGGTATATTCATAAGATGAGATTCCCTCTAAAGAAAGTTTGTCCACAGTGTGTCTTTCCCAGTGCTGTATATGGTCCCGTGTAGTTCTTCATGCTTAACCACATTGTTAGTTATAGATGCTGGCAGTATCTATAATGCTTGAAAAGCTCCCAGAAGACTAGAATTACTGCCAGATCTGCGCTCATCATTTCATATCTCAAAGTTAAACGTTTCTGTAAATCTATTTCAATTTGATTTCAAAGTGTTTTTATCTTATTTTTCCTTCAGTCTCTTCTAACCTAGCTGACCATCTTTTGACTTTGTGTGATTAACACATCTTTAAATTGTCTTTTATGTATTTTTTTTTTCCTACTTATCAGTGCTTATTTATATTTCTATAGCTCTTGGTAGTATTACTGTTGCTCCAATGTAGGTATTATAGAATTTTGACAGATTGTTTTATAATTTACTGATATTTTGTGTTCATTTTTTTTTCAGTATACCTCGCCATGATTTGAAATATTGAAGCCCACCTATCCAAACCTTTGGATCGACAGTGTTTGCTCATAATTTTTGATAAGCCTCATCTATCTCCTTGAAATCTAGTCTTAGCAAGTACACTCTATACTCTTCTTACTGCGTTAAATACTAAGGTCATCCTATTTTCTTAGTAGGTATCACAGCTTTTTTGGGTCTTACCCAAAGAAAGCTGAATTAGCCTTGATTTTTTTAAAGCTTTCTCAGCTCACAGGAAAAAGGAAACCTCCAGTGACATGTATCTTTCATGTCAACCTCAGCATAAATAGAAAGTTTTGGTGTTCTGTTTGGTATCAGTACCAGGAGGGTATACTTCCTCAAGGGCCTGCTTTTCTAGATTGATAGACCCATAGATAGTGCAGGTTCTGCAAATAGGCTGACTGTTTCTATTTGAATTATTTTCTTGCCTCATCTCAAGAGTCTAAGTCTTTTTAATTCTTGCTGCTTTGGATCATAGAAGAACCCCTCCCCAAATCACTTAATGGAGGAAGAGAAACTTCAAAATTTTGTTGACTAATTGCAATAGGTTTTGGGTTTGTGCAAATACTTGTACAGTGATATCTCATTCATATATTCATGACTTCAAGGACAGGGAATAAGAACCTATGGAAATAGCTCTACTTGGGATTTCCAGGGTTGTGAAGAAGATATTTCCTTGTGGTGATGAAGTTCATATGATTGGTCTTCATTTTTTTACTTGATGGGTGGATGGATGGAGTGAAGAAAGCTCTGGGTGATAGGAGGATAGATGTGAGAGGCAAGAGACCGTGCTAGAAATAGGAATGAATGGCGAGCGATTGTGACGTAGTTCCGGTAGGCCCTGCTGCTTCCTCCGATGCCTTAAATGACCGCAGAGGTAGCAGCAGTAGGGGACTCAGCAGTATGAAGCTTCATCTGTGGTGGAAAATGTGGGAGGTTGGGCTGTGGCACCCTAGCAGTACCAGCTGAACTCGGCTGAGTCCCTGGTTAGGCTGGAGGAACGTAGAGAGTAGAGGTCCCCTTTTTTGTTTTGTTTCTTGTTGATGTCGGCTACCCCCCAAAATTGGGGGAAGTGCCTTGGTATATGGATGGATGGATGGATGATGTCCTTGTTTTCAAATGAGAATTGAAGTCATTTCTTTACATCATTTTTTTTTTTTTCACTAGATCACAAAGAAGAGTGGTTGAGCACCATAGTGACCAGAGGGATGTAATACGGTACATGGTAATGATTCTTGGTCTTCTACTCTTCCTTTATATACACAACCTTTTTGAGTGGGGATACCTTAATGCGGTGAAAGAGTGTGTTTATCGCCATGATCAGCAGAGCTGTACCAGTCAGACTCGCCCATATTAAGTTGGTTTGTTGTGAGTGATCAGACTAAAGTCTTCCACCATCACCAATCTTCAGTGGCCAGCATGGTGATAAAAATTGTCAAACACCAGAGATGACTAAGGACATGTCTAAGGTCTTTGTCCTGCAGTGGACTAGAATTAGCTGCATTTGTTGTTGTTTTATGTAGGTTGGCCTTGAAAATGAACTTGTTGCCTATGCAGGTGATGCCACTCTTTTTTATTGATTCAGTCTCCTAACTATAGACCTGTGGTTGCTGAATTGCCTATAACATATATATAGAAAAAATTAGTAATTTGTGAAAAGGATGAAGAATGATGTTAAACTGTAACAAAACTCAGACCATGACTGTAATTAAGTCGGGTACATTGCTCCCCATCTAGATATTTTCACTGACAAATTCTCATTTAAATATATGGCAGTCATTTAAAATTTTAGGCATTCTCTCTCTTCTCCAATTACACAAGTTGGTACAGTAATACATTGAAGGTCAAACACCCTAGAACTCAAAAATTTTGGGGACAACAAAATTTTCTAGCATTTCTTCCCCCAGAAATTTGAAGGTCAAACACCCCTGAACTCAAACATTTTGGTAACAATAAAATTTTCTAGCATTTCTTCCCCCCAGAAATCAAATGAAATTTTGGAGGTTGAACAACTTTAAAGAACCTGTTTGGACTGAGACAAAGGAAACCAAGCCAATTTATGCCTAGCTCTTGCCAATTTCAGGTCCAAAAAACATCATTCCATTGACTTTTTCATTAATTTGATTTTTTTTGTTTTTTTCGTGAGTGTTTACCCATGCATCGTGGCAAAAGAGGACATGTCTTCCTGATAAGGAGGGAGGTGTTCCTGAACCTAGTTCAGTGATGAAAGAAATAATGTTACACAATTTTGTAGAAAAATATCTGGACAAGCAGGAGATTTATGTAATCATATGTCTAGTCATTTTATAAAATTTAAAAATGGAAGTAGCAATAATCCTCTCCTGATCATTTTTTCTATAAAGGTCCTTTAGTGAATAACAGTGTCAGAAAAAAAAAGCAAACAATTAAAATAAATCCTGCTCATGATTGGCAGGGGACAGGGACAATGCATTGGAGACTGACCATATGATCAACACCCAAACTATGACCAGGGAGTACCAGACGGTGGCTGCTGATAACTCAGCAGGTAGACCTATAAGTATCCCCAAACCCCCCATCCTTAGTTCACAAATATGGTGAGATTGCACACTATAAGAAACTCAAGCTTGAGCAGGACTCAAACCCCAGTCTGGCAATCGTCAGACAATGAAGTTTCTAATAGGCCACCATAACCCAACGTTTTCCTGAAATAGAACTCCACTTCTATGCAACACTCAACACCTCCCCTCCTCACTATCTTCCACTCGGCCATCCTCTCTCCTTCAACTAAGAATGTGAAGTGCAATGTTCATTTATTCTATCGATTATAAGATTATTTTTGGTATGCTCGCATGTACTCAACTTTAATCTAATTTTGTGAACTTTGGGTAAAATTGGTCCATAACTGGAGCATTCTTTGGTGGAAACCAATAAATGCTATTTCCATACATTCTTATGGGGAAAATTGATTCAGGGTTGGAACACTGCTTTGGAACGAAATACACCATGATCAATCTCTAAGGTACCATTGTAAATTGAGAAAATCTCAAGATTTGTGGAGACTCATATTTTGAAAAAAAAATCTTTGTTTCTGTTTTGCCATTTTCCTGTAAAGGTTTCATAAATCTCTCATTCCTTTGCATTCATATCTTGCTATATCACTCGCTACATAGTATTGTAATTCTAAGTTTAATTTTCTTTCATTAGGCTCAATGCTACACATTATTATAGTTGTATTCTGGCTGTAACCAAATCGAGCAATGATTTTCTCTATCAAATAGCAGCAGTGGAACTTTAGAAGTTCAAATTTGGTTCAAATCCTTTACCATTGTGCTGGTTGACATAGTTTTTGTTTCTTAGTTTATATATGTTACTAAGTTGTAAGTTAAAGTTTTGTTTTGTTTTTTTCTCTTCTATGATTTATTATATATTTTTTTTTCTGTACTGTTACCTCCTTTGCTGGGTCTCAAGTAGGGGTGTAGCTTAGCTTATGATAATACTGTACAATACTAACACTTCAGGATGTATGCAACATTTTTTACATGACAGAATTTTTAAATGTTGAAAATTTTTTTTTAATAGTATTACAATGCTTTTTCTAAACAAAATAGTCAATGAATGACATTTTCATAAGAAGATTGATATATAAAGGGCAAATACGTATTTAAACTGCATTATCCTGAAAATAAGTAGAATACTTTAGGATCAAAAGATTAGCTAATTGCACTAATGGTCACCTTAGTGTATATATATGTATATTATAGGGATAACGGTGAGTTTGGGTCTTTGGGGCAGGGACATGTTCAGGTAATCTCTCACCAAAGGGCTGGTACAAGCACCATTAGAGGAAAGGGAGGAATTTCCGAAGAGAAGCTCGTCACTTAATCATTTCCCTGCAAACATACAAAATAGTTATTTTGGAAAACAGAATTATCAAATGCCTCTTACTTAATGGTCAATGATGAATTGGTGAAATAAATGCAATGCCTTAAAACCATTACAGATAGGTACCTTTTACAGGAACTCGGTTGAGTCCCTGATTAGGCTGAAGGAACATAGAGAGTAGAGGTCCCCTTTTTGTTTTGTTTCATTGTTGGTGTCGGCTACCCCCCAAAATTGGGGGAAGTGCCTTGGTATATGGATGGATGGATCTAAAAATAATAGTAGATTGCCTGAAAACCAGAAGCAATGTTTACCTTCTATCAAAGGCATCCTCTTCTCCATATCGTCCTTCACCTTGCCTCGCCATCTAATTCTCTGCCTCCCTCTTGGTCTTCTTCCCCTAACAGGTTCCTCCCAAGCCCTCATCATACAGTCATCATAAAGTTTACTTTGGTTGTGATCTTCATCTTGAGATTTTGTCCATGTTTTTGTAGCCCTTTGTGGGCGTGAATTTAATTTTGCAATACATGAGTATTTACTCATTATGAAGTGCTCTTTTACTTTATTTCTGGTACAGTATAATTCTCTTAAATCTATTGTAAGGTATTTTTACCGGTCATTTTCCTGTTACTTCCATATGTACTACTTTAATAATTAATTATATCTCATCCTTTCACATCACATAACAATTCCTTTACAGTTTTTAGACCTCAGCTTATTTACCAATCTGTGCACCACATCTGTTTGCAACCTATCATCTTTGATATGATCACAGTGAACAGCAACTTTGAATCTGCATTTGATGATAACACCACTTTGGACTATCCATTATCTATGCTCATGTTGGCTATGTAGAGTAGTATTGGCCATATGTACACTATTTCGTTTTTTACTAATAAGATTTTCTTAGTTTAGGAATTGTTTTCAGTTTCATGTTTTGACTACAGTATTATTTTGCCTTCATATTCTCGTGCATCCGCCACCCCAACAAAAATATTTGTCGATTTTTAAGATCTGTCGTTGCTATGGAAAATAGAGCTCATCTTACTTTTCTTCATTTGCTTATCCTGTACATTTCAGCCATCAAAAATTTTTTCATTTATATTTTTAACTCCTGACATCACATGTTGCATTTAATGTGTTCACTTCTAGACCTCATCTAAAGCCACCTAAATGCCACTATTATGGCAGTAAGTTTTCCTTTTGCTTCTTTTTGAGTTATCATGTTTGATTTAATTACATATATTTTCAAGTCTGTCCATTCCACCCTTCCCTTTAATCTTTTCTAGTGTTTTCCTCGGATTTTATTATCAACTGTTGGCTCATATGTACTGTACATAATTACACTGGGAATGTCTAGTACTGTAGTTGAAGTACACCTCTAGTAGTGCAATGATGTATTAATTAAAGGTTTTTGCAGTGTCCTGGCAACAAGCTTCACTAACTTTCTAGACTTTCAACTCTAATAGAGTACAGAAGTTTTGTTTTTACTCCCTTTCTACCATCTTCCTGGCCAACCCCGTAACTTTTATTTCATCCTGCAACCATTGGGTTTCTACAATCTGCAGGTAAATTGAATAGCCTTCCTGGCCCGTGTGTGTGGCCTCATGAACCAAATTCATAAATCTATTCCTTTTCTGCACCTCTATATAGATCCCTTCCAACATTAGTAAACAGTAAAACCCACAACGCTGGATCTTATGGACATTAACGTTTATCTAAACTACTCTAGACCTAATGCTGTTATATTATTTTCATTAGTTTGTAATACCCATTAGATTGATACAGTTTTATGGGATAATCTGTTCCTTTTCACATGGTTCTTTTTATTTGTCTAATTCATTAGTTTCTATTGTCTAAGAGCACTGAATAGCGTCCCCCAAAACCTAAACCATTCTTGTTTGTTCTTCAAGCATTCCTTTCTTTTTACTAGTTTTCATATTGATGATTATAAATATAAGCTTCTTTAATGCTGACCATTAATGCTTCAGTGAATAGTTAGAGAAAGAAAAACATTTTGGTAGAATCAGGATGTACGAAGGGTAGATTGAGAGAGGTGTTCACTATGGCAAAGGATAGGCGAAAAGGAGCATAGAGGTACATTGTATACAGAGGAAACAGGAGGCCAAAATGCAAGAAGCTTAATCAGAATCTCTACACAGCAGTGGAAAAAGAGGAAGTATTCGGGATGACTAAGTATCTTCGAAAAGTTGTTAAAAGACCAGGTTATGTAAAGGATAAAAGTGGAGAAAGAAAAATTCACTATAATGAAAACCATTACTGGGATTCAGCATTATGAAGCTTAATCTGTGGTGGATAATGTGGGAGGGTGGGCTGTGCCACCCTAGCAGTACCAGCCGAACTCGGTTGAGTCCCTTGTCAGGCTGGGAGGAACATAGAGAGGAGATTTCCCCTTTTTTGTTTCATTTGTTTGATGTAGGCTACCCCCTAAAATTGGGGGAAGTGCCTTGGTATATGTATGTATGTATTACTGGGACAGTGAAACCAATATTTTTTAAAGCTGTTGAAAGAGGAGGCACTTTAAAAGGAAAATGTTGGCATAATTCTTTGCTCAAGGGGTTAACTAATGCAATGTTACTATTCAGTGGGTACTTCCTCTTGATAAGGGTAGAAGAGACGCTTTAGATACGGTAAGCAGCTCTTCTAGGAGGTCACCCCAAAATCAAACCATTGTTCTCTAGGTTTGGGTAGTGACATAGCTTCTGTACTTACTATTGTCAAAGATCAAGGGATGGTAATACATTTTTGTAGATCTCAACAAGGCATTCAATAGAATACTGAAATAACTAATTAAATGGACAGTGGGTACTAGAAGGACAACTAAGTATGTACTGGTGTTACTCGACTATATCACTACACTACCTCTAGACTAAGCCAGCACGGGGTTGTCATAAGACTCGGGGTTTGAGAAAAGTGTCAATTCATTAAGGATCTGCATTGGTCGCTTTACTGCTTATAGTAGTGAAGTAAGCTCCAAAGGAGTGCAAGCGATCTAAAGTCAACAGCAGAATCTTAGAAAGAATTGAGGGAAATGTTTAATAGGTGTAAGCTAAAAGTGAATGGAAAGTAAGCAAAGGAAATATTACAATTAGCAAGTGTAGGGATAAACTATTGTAAGCCAAATGTGACTAATGGTGTATCACAAAAAAGATAGTAGATACCCTAAATGTATATCATGATTAAGTTTGGAAAATAGAAGAATTAAGAATAGAGTTTTAATAAAAGAGTAGATCTTTAAAAAGATAAAGGATTTTTTGCTACCATTGAAAGACACTAGACTGTAACAGGGACTGAAAGAGCCATAAGAAAGTGTGGCAACAGCATGGATGCAGTGGAGAGATTACCAAACTACTAGTAAATAAATGTCTGTATAAAGAGCTAAAACTTTGGATGGGTACATAAGACCCTGCACTGCACTACAAATAGAAATATGACCACTAACAGAAATTTTGAAGGAATTTTGCTAAAGTGCTGGAGTAATGAGTTATGACATGAATGACAAATTGGTGAAGAGATGTAACATCCAGAAATTGGGGGGAAGGTCTTAGAACTCATTTGTGAAGAATATACCAAGGAAAATTTAGTCAGAAAATTGGTAAATATAAATTGTCAGACAGACTTGTGGAAATGTCCATAAATTCATATTAATTCTGTTGCATGGAAATTCAGGAAGACTGTACAATACAGAAAAGAATGGAGAGCTTATTTGACGACTTTAGTCCATCAAAAGAAGAATAGATGTAAAATGTTCTTGATGGTGATTCACATCAAGGCCCACATACCTCCACTATGAGCAATAATATTGGAAATTTAGAAAATAACACATTATATTTTTTCTTAAATGGTAATAAAATAATTACTATAGAAATAATAAAACTGAAAAGAAGAAAGAAAAATCTTTATAGTAATAATAGATAAGATACTTTCTGATGGAAGCCTAACAGGCCATTGCTGGCTATATAATAATTCTTAATTAAATAAAGAATGATATGCTCAAGAAAAAATATTATTTTATATGAAAGAAATAGTAAAGCTAGCATTTTCCGATAAGTTAGGCCTACTATTTCTTGCAAATAGAATACACAATAGTTTAAGATTTATATAATTTTTGTTCAGCAAGATGTATTAATGTTACGTAGTATAGTATATACACATCATGTTTTACATTGAAACTTTCATCATGACCAAGAGCCACTGTTTCCTAATAGTGCTGACGTACAGATCGTGTAAATGTCGACAAGATGGGTGGCAGCCATTGTGGCACAACTTGTTTTAATAATCAGTATTGCCAACATTCGTTATTATTTAATAGAGTTTCAATATTATTTTCCATCAATGTCCAGTAAAATTTGCTATATATCAACTGTGATTAATTATATTTTCAACAAATTAGAAATCTTGATGTTGTAAATCCTACCAAATGGGTCATTTTAAGGAGGCAAAACCAATTATAATCTAATTTGAAGCTCACAAGTTTGGCAACACTGGCTGCTATCATTGCGATCCAAACAAAAGTTCAAGAAAGAAGGAATAGAGAAAAGAAAAGAATATATCTATCAAATATGGAAAAAAGGAGAGAAGAAAATAAAAGAATTAGAATAAAGAAGAAACCCAAGGAGGTGCCGATGGAATGGCAAATCCCTCCGCCCAACAACAAGAACAAGAACAAGTTATGTAATTTTTGATAAACTCCGTGATGTTTGTCACATAGGCATGGCTGTTTTTGTATTAACAAATATGGATTACGTCCACATTTATCATGATGTGATCAAGATCAAATTATCAGACACTGGAACAGCTTATATAAGAATTTTTTCACGAATAAAACAGACAACATTGAGGATTATTTCAGAGGAAGGAGCCCGTAAGTATCTTCATAAAATTGATACTGTATTCCATAACCAAGTTTGTTAGAAGTTGCAAATCTATAAAAAGGTACTTGAACATTTATATTTATTTTTTATGAGAAGATAAAGTAAGAAGTGTAATGCTTGAATTATGTGCCTCTCAAACGCGATTGAAATGCAGAAGTTTTGGTTATATATATGAGGAAATTATAGGCCCATGAACTACTCACAGTAATTAAGTAATTAAGAAATTGTACAGAAATTCAAAGTTTGTGGGTTATTATGTGGCAGGACTTGCACTCATATCATATATTTTCTCTGCATCGCTAAGAGAAGGATATGGGCCTATGTCATCTTTCTGAACAATAGTTATGAAATGATATGTAATTGAAATGAAAATTTTCACGCTTTTTAAACTATCTAAATTTTTCTCACAAAATATGATTTTTTCCGTATGAATGAGCAATCTCAGGATTTTCAATCTTTTTGGGTCTCACGACTTAATAAAGGAGGAATTTTACTTCTATAGTCCAAATTTCAATGTAATTTATAAAGTGTTTATTACTTGCCATTCTAATTTGGAAATGATAATGGTAGGCTATATTTAGAATTAGCATTTACTGCACTAATGATTTTGAATATCAAAGTGTAGATTATTCTTAACTTAGAATATATGATTGAAATTCATTATTTCCCTGCCATCTAGTGAAGTAATACAGTGAATAAAGATATGCTGGAATGTATGGGACCCTTGCTAAGATAAAATCATACAGGAGAGCTATAATAAATGGCACCAGAGATACTGAAAGGTTTCGTTAATTTGATCATTCACAGTGAAATGGCGGATGACATAGAATCGGATATTAAGAATGCAATTGATTTATTTTCGAAGATTTTATTTTATAATCTCTGATGTTACGAAGATGATTGCAAGGAAAACTCTAATTGTTAGTTCATGCTTTTTATATGCTTCTAATTTACAATAAAAGATGTTCCAAAATTTCATGGATGCTAAATATTTTACTTAGATTCTTGTATTTTTGCGCTTGTGTGTGCATGAGTATTTTGGTAATTTCTCTCTCTCTCTCTCTCTCTCTCTCTCTCTCTCTCTCTCTCTCTCTCTCTCTCTCTCTCTCTCTCTCTCTCTCTCTCTCTCTCTCTCTCAGTTTTGAAAATGGATAGTGCTTGAGTACGTTTTTGTGTGTTTGTGTTTGTATTTGTATGTGCATGAGTACGTGGGTAACTTTCTCTCTCTCTCTCTCTCTCTCTCTCTCTCTCTCTCTCTCTCTCTCTCTCTCTCTCTCTCTCTCTCTCTCTCTCTCTCAAAACAAAACAGGATTTCGACATCCTAGAGTCAAGTGCAGAACAAAAGAAACAAAAATGTAGATACCGAATTTAACCAAATAATTCATTCCCTCCACAATACTTTTCTTCTTAATTCAAAGACAAAGAATGCAAGAGAATAAATAAATCGTGATTTGTTCGAGATAGTTTCCTCGAGTGTAATGGTAGCCTTTGGCCAATAAATTCGGATATAATTGAACATAATGAAACGAGACACGAAGTGGAGGAGATTGTAATTTTTATCCAAAACGGATGCTAAATTTGGCTTTTGGGTGAATGAAATTTTGAGCGCTGACTATGATTTTTTTTGGCAAATTCCTGATTGGCCTAAAAAAAAAAAAAAAAAAAAAAAAAAAAAAAAAAAAAAAAAAAAAAAAAAAAAAAAAAAAAAAAACTGATTTTAATCAGAGAAGAGATTTCTCTATGATTAGTGGAATGATTATGACATTTAGATGACAAATTTAAGTTCAATTATATCATCATTTCGTCTTCATGTAAATAGTGAAGTTTTTATTATTTCATAAAAGAGAACTAAAACTTCCTTCTTGCCGAAAAATTGTGGCACGATGTGGTTTTTTATCATTCTTAGTTACTTTGAGTTGTGTCTAAAGTCTTGACAAATGTTCTTTAGTAATTTCAAACACATTTTAATGTCGTTGGCTATAAGTAAGTTATTCGTTTCATGGAATTTTGTTTAATTTCTTAATTACTTAATGTGTACATTTTGCAAAATAAATTCTCCACTGTTGCCAGAATCGAAAGAGAAATTATGATGTCAAAATACGAAACAAGTAAGGGAAAAGAAAATGAATGGCTAAATTCCTTTTTGATATTAATTCTTTATTGACTTTGTTAAATTTTATCAGAATAAAGTATAATAAGATGCATTTCATTTAAACAACATAATATTGGATTTCATATTCGAAAACGACGCATTTGTCATCATTTTGGGATCCTTATGACTCCCATTTCTTTTCTTTAATATGTTCGAGATCCAAACACAAAATTTAAGTATTAATTCTCGAGTCCCAGTCTAAACAAACCGTATAATAAAGTAAATCAGGGAAAATATTAGAAGATTTTCTTCAAAATCTTGTAGGAATCATGCTTTTTTATGTACTGGTGAGCTTCCCATCGTTCTTTAAGTCTCATTTTCTTAAATAATATAGGTAATCTGTATTATTGTTTTATGCGGTAATTCTGCTTATTTTAGTAACATTTAATGCCAATGGCATTTGAGAAAACTTGCACACTATTTATCAGATGGTATTAAAGAGATTCTGGTATTTGTAACAATGTCTGTTCAGTGACGATCACAAGGAAATAGAGAAGGAACAATACTTCAAAAAATTTCTTTCCCTAATTGAACGCCTAAAAACGTTCATACTGAGAAAGTGCCATTAACCTCAAGAAATGTATTTGCATCCTTTTAATTAGGTACAATTTTTATATTGTGGGGAGCCTCTGATAGATTATTATTAAACAGAAGGAATGATACAAGCTGCCAGTATTATTCAATAAATAAAAGTAGGTCAAAATCACTATTAAATGAAGTTAGCTTTTCTTCGATTCTTTGTTTACATTCAAGTAACTATGTTGTTACCAACTTTATTTGACCAGCAATATTATTATTTATTACCTCCTTTTGGTTTATTTGATTATGAGAAAACTGTTTGCACATATGAAAATTAGTTATTTATATATATACACTGTCGAAAAGTCTTATTTAGTTTTTATCATAAATTTAAAACAAACCCTACAATAGTTTTTTATTCATCAGTCAATGTCTTCCCCCATGGACTCTGAAGTTAGGTATGATTTTTTAAAATACTTTAGTGTCCTTTGAGTGATGACGTCACAGCCAAAGGGTCCCGTCGGTAAACTGCTTTTATATTTTGCATATGCATAGATATTTATAGGACTTATATTAATGTTATCACGGAAGTTGTATACTTTGGATTTTCTCCGGATGAATAATGAGTGAAGCAAAATAAAACGGTAGAAAAATAACAATGGAATATCGATTTTAGAAAGCTTATCCATCACAAGCTAATCACAATTTTATTTTTTCATCATTTAGTGTTTTGTAATGAAACCATATCATCATTTGAAAATTGCCAAATTATTCGGACAATAATTATAATATATCAGATTGGTTTTTTTTCTTTCTTTCTTTTTGGCTAGAGTTTACCATTGATTTTTGTCATAGCTGTTATCGTTTTCTTTGAATCAGTCCGCGGGAGGTCCCGGGACCATTTTCTTTCAAAAGATTAAATTAGTGTTGGCCAAAGGACTGAACTCGCTGGAGTCGCACTTTATAACTTTCACTTAGCTGTAGATAGCCGTGGGTAAAGTCGATAATCTAGTCTATTTAAATGAAATTATATCAAGAGTTTTGCAAACCGGTTGCTATCCTAAATCTCTACTACTGACGATCGCTTTCTGTTCGACAACAATTGTAGGCAAAAGAAGAAGAAACGTCAAGTGACGTGACGTCATCTGTTTTGCTTCCTTGCTTTGCCCGTTCCTTTCCTCCATCTTCCTTTCTTAGGTCCGATTGCCGAAGGTTAACACGTGTTGACTGTAGGTAAGTTCCTTTTATGCATAATTTTACTCTCCTATATCTAACATTACTGGAAGGTTGTTGTTTATTGATCATTTAATGATAGTAGAGCATCGTGTATTATTTCCCCGGCCTTATTTGACAGATTTAAGATTGCAAATCTGTTTGGCCGGTAGTTATTGTCTTTTCAAGTAAACCATAGCCTACCGATGGCCATATTTCCACGCCTAACGTGGTCGCAAATAGTTAGTGGATGATGAAGGGGATAAACAAGACTGATAGTAGTTACATAACTTTTATTCATTCATAAATCCGGTTAGTATATTGGGCTTGACCTAATGTTTATTTGCTATAGTTTACGTGGCATGAATTTTTCTTTTGGAATGAAGGATACTATTTGTAAAGTGTAATATCCCTGAACCACCGGCTACGGCAAATCTTGGGTGTTGTGAAATCCCGCTACTTTGGAAAATCTTTTTTAAACGTGTAACGTATAGGCAACCATGGCTACATTGTTAGTTGAAATAACTACATTAAGCCAGTGCTCTTCCGGCATGAAGTGCTATCCGACACTATTTTGATGCAGTTTTTAAATTGTTCGTGGTTCAGATGGCTGTTGGCAGTATTTTTTTTGTGTCCTGGGCTTTTCAGTCAGGCAATTTTGCTGCCGTAAGAATAGTGAATGACTCGAAACCCTTTTAGTGCGAGTTTTAGAATTTCTCAAGGTTACTTAATATCGTTATTTACCGGTTAGAATATTTAATGCGAAAACTAATGCATAGCGGTTATATTTTTAATTTTTGCACGGAACACATTTTCATTAGTTTAATTGCTTCGTGTATAACCACTTAACAATCCTGTATTCCCGATTTTAACTGGATACGTAAACGAAACTACCTTCCCTATGTAATGGAACAAGAGTTTTGATTGAAATTATTTCCTGTCCCGCTTGGTTATAGTAGCCATACCTCGGTGAGAGGTGGTACCCAGAGAGGTACACTGAAACCATACGTAAATTGCCGAACCAGCTTGTAGTTAGGGGTGGGATTGGAAGGGTTGAAGGTGTGCGTACGGGTTCATGCATATCTAATGTAGTAATTTTGACGGCTCTGAAAACTAGTTGCATCGGTGTCATTTTAATTTACGCTAAAATTTTCATTGTCCATTTTTTTTTTCTTATAAGTCATTTTCATGTAGCAATGAACATTGTAGGTCTATTGGTACGTAAGTCTACCACAGCAATGTTATTAAACAATGTAACGATAGAATTTAAGTGTCTTTGTCGTATAATTTGATTTAAGTACTCTTAAAGATTTAATTGGGTGTCATGTGATACATGTGGCTTGCTCATTTTAAAGTTTCTAGTTATTTTTTTATTTGTTTAGGTGATTAAAGCCAAGTTGAAGTGAATTCCACAATTAGAAAATTACCAAATGCCAAACTAGCTGGGAAAATGTATTTCCCCGAGTAGACAGATTTCTAGTGTGCATAAAGTTTCATCTGCATTAATCACAGGTATGGCCTAATAACTGGTATTGTCTTGTGTGTAGTAAAGGTCCTAACCAAAATGTTTGAAAGGCCCTTCCTTGACCTCAGTCGCGTAACCCTTGCCATTACCATAGTTTAATTTTTGTGTCACTTTATGTTAACGATGAAAGTTTACAATGGAAATAGAGATTTTTTTTTTGGGGGGGCCTATTATTTTAGCTAATCCAGTTAAAACATAATGGCAGAAAGGCAATTATTCTGCTTTACTTATATTCCTTCTCAGGGGCTTTTAGCAACAAGTCGGTTCTACTATGGTATCTTGGTTAAAACTACTAGGTGAAGGAATTATTCAGGTGCTTTGACGTAGTTTTTCTCCTTTCTGTAACCCGTCACTTCGTTCTTTTTTGCATTTGGTAGGCAAGTTCCTAAGTCTAATTACTCTAGTAATGGTGCCATTTTATAAAGAAAATACCAGGTCGTTCATTTAAATGTGTTGGAAGTTTCATGTCTTTCTTGATTGTTCGTGGCTATTTTCCTTCTGTTATTCAGACCAGTCGTCTCTTGTTCCACCTTCTCCCATTTTTTTGCTCTATATTATAGCTCCATCGGTGGTAGTTCAAAATTGAGCGCACTCCATTTCTCGAAATTGGGCTCAATTTTTTAGACTTCTGATTTTGACAATTTTGTGCATACGGAAAACCCCCCAGTTTGAGTGGACAAACTAATTCTAGAAACTGTTATAAGGGGTACAACGTATCTTGGGTATTGCAATGAACCAACCAGTCAAATTGGTCTAATGTATCTTATATTCCCCTTACCCCGGTGTTACTTTGGTGGGAATTGCTCTGGAATAATAGTTACGGCCACGTTTTTGTGGGAAAAGGATCCAAACCGAACTAGACTTTCCCTATGATCTTCGGTCGTTTGAACCTTTTACGTCCCGTTACAAAAACTGGAAAATTTACAGTTTCATCCATTATGGGAAATCTATTATAATAATATATTTCCCGAGTAAAGCAAGTCTTTTGTAGTATTTCTGTAAAATATTATCTGTCGCAAATGCCTAGTTCTTTATATATCGACGATCAAACTCACGCTACTCATGTCTTCCTCCCAGATTTTTCCTCCCAAAAACTCATTTGGTGTCAAGAATTTCTTAAGGTTGCTCAAACATTACCAAATGGTTCAAGTTAATACTAAGTAATGCCCATTGTCCAAATGTCTGCAAAGTCACTGAAGTCAAGAGAATTTAGTGCTGTGCAGCTTTCAAGTAATAAGTGATTTTGATTGGTATAATTTGCATAAGTTTCTTGACATCTCGTATCGTTCGTCCTTTAAAGTTGAATGTGGGTACAACCGATGACTATGAACAGTTAATAAAAGCAAATATTTTAAGTTACAACCCAATTTAGTTTTCCGTTAAAATTATAGAAATTTGGGCCGAAAGTGGGGTTGAGAACAATTATACCACCAGGTCTAATGAGCATGGTGGAAAGCCCCGATAGTTGCCAGAAGAGAAAAAAGTTTAACTTGATAGAGCGTGAAAAATAGGCAAGTATCAAAATCCCAATGAAATTATTACCCAAGAGATAACTAGCTTTACTTCTCCCGAACAGTACCTAGTTTCCAATTTGTACACCATTAACGTTGAACGTATTAGGTGTAAATGGGATCGTAAAGAATGTTTTAGAGAATGTTTCTCCACATATACTCTAATTCTAGATTTAACGCCACATTCTTTACATCACAAAACGAATGATTTGGAGTTTTTCTTGGTAATGTAAGATCGATAGTAAAGGAACCTCGTCTCGGTAGTTTGTACATAGATGTAAATATTTAAGAGTTTTTGTTCATTTGTAGGTTACATTTGAATATAACCTCCAACAAACGCAAATATGATCATAGTTTAAGGTTGTTGTGGCTTAAGCGGGGTTTACACGGCCGAGCAGCTCGTCGAGCCCGGTTGTCGAACCTACTTGTGGAACGGCTCGAAGAGCTTTCAGACAGTACATCGAGCCTCAGTGTGCCTCGTGCTAAAACAACGTTAACATGTCTCTCGACCAGGACAATTTGATAGCCATTGCTTTAGCAGTGGCACTAAGAAGGAAAAAGAAAAGATCAAAGTGGACGAAGGGTTCGCTACTATAAAGAGAGAAATTTTCACATAGCAATTTGCTTATTGCTTTAAAATTAAGGCTTTAAAATTAGTTCTTTCAATATTTCATCTAGAGCCGCTATTCCTTTGTTTCTGGCTACTTTATTGGAATAGTCTTTTGATTTAACTTTCCATAAAGCTGGATGAGCCGTATATGTATGTATGAAATCAAAGTACGACTTCCTTCTCATTCTTGCTTTCATTAATGGCAGCCATTATTCGTTTCTTTGATGATGTTTCCTAGAGCAGGTTTGAATAACAACTGAGGTTCGATGCTCGACACCCGTTCACACGTTCACACCGTTCGTCAAACAATGTAGCTCCGCCCACAAAAGTCAAGATGAGTCTGACTTTTATCGAGCCGTTCGGCGAGCGCGCTCGACAACCAAATAGCCCGTTTACACGCTCGAACATCAATTCAAATACAGGGTTGTCGAGCCAGGCTCGACGAGCTGCTCGCCCGTGTAAACCCCGCTTTAGGCGGTAACGTCCCTAACTGCAGAACGCCCAACGGGGATTACTGTCACTTGCCTCTCATTTGTGAATGACTTTTAAACCTAAAATAGCATTAAGCTTCGATTAGGAACTTGGCGTGTCCATTGAGGAACAATGTTAGAAAAGAAGGTAAAATGAGTAAATAAATGAAAGTAGAATATTTTAGAAGTAAAGTTAATTCATGATTATTAGGACATTGAATCCTTTTGTGGAAAAATTAGATCCCACTTGCCACCCAATTTAGTGTCCATAACTCCCATATCTTTTTTTTTCTTTTTTTTGCGGGGGGGGGGGGATAAGTAGTCTATAGTTAATAAATCAGCCGATGGTAATAATCTATTCCCTAGTTAGTAGTTTGGTTTTTGCTAAGGCCGTGGAGCATGGGATGTTCTTACATTGTGAACACGGAGTTTATATGATAAGGGTTGCTTATAAGTTTTAAAGATGAGTTCCTAGTTTCAAACTCAACCGATGGGAGTAGGTCAATCTTTTGTAATAATGACTGGATTCTTAGGAATACTTGATGGGCTTCTTAGTAACTACAGAAATAGAAGCTAATATCTGGACCCATTACTTTTCTTACCGAATGATGCATTTGCTCATGCCGACCTGCGGATGTTGAATCTCAGTGGTCTAGCTGATGGTGTAAGTTTTATAGAGTAGTTTAACCTTAATTATACTCAAAACATGATTGTAAGAGCATTATTATTATTATTATTATTATTATTATTATTATTATTATCCAAGCTACAACCCTAGTTGGAAAAGCAAGATGCTATAAGCCCAGGGGCTCCAACAGGGAAAAATAGCCCAGTGAAGAAAGGAAATAAGGAAATAAATAAATGAAGAGAACAAATTAACAATAAATCATTCTAAAAACAGTAACAACGTCAAAACAGACATGTCATATATAAACTATTAACAGCATCAAAAACAAATATGTCATAAATAAACTATAAAAACTCATGTCCGCCTGGTCAACAAAAAAGCATTTGCTCCAACTTTGAACTTTTGAAGTTCTACTGATTCAACCGCCCGATTAGGAAGATCATTCCATAACTTGGTCACAGCTGGAATAAAACTTCTAGAGTACTGCGTAGTATTGAGCCTCGTGATGGAGAAGGCCTGGCTATTAGAAATAACTGCCTGCCTAGTATTACGAACAGGATAGAATTGTCCTGGGAGATCTGAATGTAAAGTAGGTCGAGGAGAGTTGTTCCTTAGCATTGTTCTTTGCATTGGTGAGGTATTTTAACTAAACTTTATTTCAAAGTCCAGGTATGAACTTTAATTGCAAATTTACATTGGTTGAACCAGTCTGCTGCTGAGGCAATTGCACAAAATTCGATTTAAGGAGTTTGATTAATTTATCTTCGCCTCCTTCCCCCGTCTAACTTACAGCTGCTGGTTAATTTTTTTAAAACAAAACTCCGAAGTAATTTTATTAACAATAGAATAAAAACCAAATGGGGATTTCCTTATCCGGTTTGATTACCATTGTTGAGCAAATTAATTGCACTTTTCGAAAATAATTATGTAATTTCTTTGATGATCGTTTGCTGCTCGACTACTAGATGAAAGAAGTCGGGACTCGGGTGGTCTGACGTAAGCTCCCGTTTTCCCTTCTTTACACGTCAGTGACGTCACCGAGTCAGTCCTCCATATTTTCTTCATCCGACCAGCAAAGAGCAGCACGTGTGGGCAAGTCCCTTTTGTTTGACTTTCGCGAACTTTTGAATTTTATTAAATTGATTTATATAACTCGATGTTTTGTAATTGTGGGAAATTGGTCTCGTATTTTATTGTCTAAGCCTTAGACTTGTCTAAGCCTTAGACGTGTCTAAGCCTTAGACTTGTCTAAGCCTTAGACTTGTCTAAGCCTTAGACTTGTCTAAGCCTTAGACTTGTCTAAGGCTGCAGAGTTGTAGGCTACTGGACTTTAGTTATTTTCCCTAATGGATTGTTTGGTAGGTAGTAAGCGCAACATGTTCACCTTGGTCACGTAGGTTTTTGGGGAATTCGTCAGATATTGATTTAATAGTATAGATCCGAGAGAGGTTAGGCTAAGGCGCTATTAAGATCATGTTAGACAAATTTTCCATCTTGAATATTTAGTTATTCTGCTTGACCTATGGTTTAGGTTAAATGCCTTTCGTATTCTTGAGTGTCTGTGTAAGCCCAGAAAACGCCAGCAAAAAAAAAGTACGTTATAGATTTTGATGGAAATTCTCTAGCGATCACGTACAGTATATATATATATATATATATATATATATATATATATATATATATATATATATATATATATATATATATATATATATATATATATATATATATATATATATATATATATATACTGTACTTAGGGAAAGTTGTTAGGAGGCGGCTACGGGCTGCAAGATTGCAAAATCCCGTGTCAGGCTTAGGGCCAGGCAATCTTCAACAACAACAATGTTAGGAGGAATTTGCCAGTGCACTTCTTACAGGTTCTTACATTCGTACGGCAGCGGTGTTAATGTTTTAGGTGAAACTGATTTTATGGTAGTAAGACCTCGTGCTCTCGGGTCAGCTTTAGGGGGCTATGACACTGGCAAAAAAGCCCCGTCCAGAAATATGGTCCTGGACTCCTGGTAAACTGTGTCTCAGTCAGCCTGTTTGTTTATTTTTCTTAGCATCTAGGTCTTTTCCCCAAGTTCCCGGACCGACACTACTTGAAAATTTTTCAGCTATTATGCCATGTAACTAGCTGAAAAAAAAATTAAAGGTTCCTAAATGTTCTAGAGGATTTTAGAGATAACCGATTTTGTATGAATAGGTGGCAAATGTGAAAATGAATGCGTGGTAGAGTACTTTGATGGAACATTTTATCGACAAAACTTTACATTTAGACATACCAGAACAAACTGATTTTTTTGTGTAACCAGATGCCTAACTGCTTCAAGATGAAGTTCCATAATTTCATCACAATTCATATAAGACTTCGTCTTCGGTATATTTTAAAAATTATATTGCTCTATAATTTTAAGTTTATTTCATTTCATGTAACATTGCTATACATGTTCAGCTGCCGACGAAAAATTTGGTAATGTTACTCCTTTATGTAAATGTTTGTATGGTAGCTCTAAGTCCAACTGATTACCGGCCAATTTCCATAACTCCCATATCAAAAGTTTTTGAAAGTCTTCTGGCAAAAGGTCTTAACAGGTTTACTGAAGGAAATCATTTATTCCCTAGTTTATTTGGTTTTCGTAAAGGCCTTGGAGCATGTGATGCCCTTATTACAATCTCCATTGCTGTGCAGCAATCCCTTGATTGTGGTCAGGAAGTTCGTATGATTGGCCTTGATTTTAGTGCTGCCTTTGACCGTGTTAATCATGAGGCTTTTTTTTTTTTTTTTTTTTTTTTCTCAAACTAAGACAGTTGGGAGTGGGTGGGTCGTTTCTTAGCATTATAATTGATTTTTTAAGTAATAGATCTGAGTAGTTGTTGATGGGCACCATAGTGAGTATAGGAATGTGATATCCGGTGCTCCACAGGGTAGTGTTCTTGGCCCTTTATCTTTCATACTATATACACATGACATGTGGTTTGGCCTAGAAAACAAGCTTGTCGCATATTCAGATGATGCTACTCTTTGCATCTATTCCATCCCCTGAATGTAGATCTGGGGTTGGTAACTCCCTTGATAGAGATTTAGCTAAAATTAGTGCGAGGTGCAATTTATGGGGTATGAAGTTGAATCCTAACAAAACTCAAAGTATGATTGTAAGTAGGTCAAGGACGGTGGCTCTTCAACATCCGGATCTCAGTATTGATAATGTTTCTTTGAATTTGTATGACTTAAAATTTTAGGTGTGATTCTCGGCAGAAAATATACTTTTGAGAAACTCGTTAGGTATGTGCCTTCTTCAATTACACAAAATTGGCTTATTGAGAAAGTCTCTCAAGATTTTCAGTGATCAATCTATTCTGAAGTGTGTTAATTCTTTCATTCTACTTTGTTTTGAATATTGTTCTCCTGTCTGGTCTTCAGCTGCTGATTCTAATCTTGATTTGTTGGATAGAAACGTTTGCGGTCTTTTAAATTTCTTGTTCCTGATCTAGATATTAATCTTTGGCACCGTCGTTCAATTAGTTAATTATGCATGTTGCATAAAATTTCTCATAACTCTGACCATCCTTTACATTCAGGTCTCCATGGACAATTCTATCCTGTTCGTAATACTAGACAGGCAGTTAATTCTAATAGCCAGGCCTTCTCCTTCATGAGGCTCAATACTACACAGTATTCTAGAAGTTTTATTCCAGCTGTGATCAACCTGTGGATTGATCTTCCTAATCGGGTAGTTGAATTAGAAGAACTTCGAAAGTTCAAAGTTGCAGCAAATGTTTTTGTGACCAGGCTGACATGAGTTTTTATAGTTTACAGTATACGACATGTCTATTTTGACATTAATAGTTTATATATGACATATCTGTTTTGACGTTGTTACTGTTTTTAGAATGATTTGTTAATTTCTCATTAATTATCCTTATTTCCTTTCCTCACTGGGCTATTTTTCCCTATTAGAGCCCTTAGGCTTATATAGTCTTGCTTTTACAACTAGGTTTGTAGCTTGGCTAGTAATAATGATAATAAAATTCTGTGAAAACTCGTGATAAAATTTAGCACATTATGAGCTCTTAAGTATGTAGAGTGCAAGAAACAACTTTGACTGTTGCTATAATTAGTGTTGGTGATGATTATGCAGACATTGTAACTCGAGTACGGCGAAATTTTAGTTTATCAATAAGATGCTTAGATCATGCGTTTAACCATCAAACCAATTTGATGTCTCATGCCACACTTCCCCGTTTTTTTTTTTTTTTTTTTTTTTTTATACACCATTCCGATACATTCCAGGTGGCTGAAATTGAGCAAATTTTGTTTTTCTCTTAACTTCACGGTAAAGTTGGAATATTTTAAGTGGCAAAACCAAACTGTTGAATTTTTTTAGTCGATTTTGTTAAATGTATCTGAAGTTTTCCCCTACGCCACGTGTAGAATTTTTTTTTTCTTAGTAAATTTTGTTAAATATATCTGAACTTTCCTCTACCCACGTGTAATTTTGGTAAAAATGCAGTGGAAATAGGTTTTAGAGGTGGTGAAATTCAAGGTTAGGTGAAATCCACTAGCCAGTTTTAAAAAGCTGTGCCATAGCTGGTAAGAAAATGCGGCCATTAGTAAATCTAGTAAAATCACTTGAGCATGTGATAGAATTTTACTGTTATTACAAGCAACACTTAATAACGGCAACGTTCTTGTGGGGAAAATGTCTCGAAGACCTAATTAGATATGTCCTCGCACGTTAAAGCAACACCTAACTTTACATTCAATTTAATTTAGAAGCTTGAACGTTTACAATAGAAATGCTAGTCATGGAGCTACGGTGAGTTTTTTAACCAGCAAGAACAGTAATGTCAAAAACTGTATTTTCAGGGGATAGTTTTGATATAGTTTTGATATGTTATGTGCAGTGAAAGTACGGTGTGCTGTATTTAGCTAAGAAATCGTGGTTTATGGTAATAAACTATTAATTAGAGCTGTCAAAAATGACGTCACGTGTGCGCACACCCCTACCCTATTTATTCACTACAACCAGTTGGTTCAGCAATTTGCAGGAGTGTGGGGTGTCAGTGTATTAACTCGCGGCTTGCCCCTCTCATCAGGGTATGACCACTACTACCCCTATGAGCGTGTTGGGTAAGAAAATGTTTAGTCACTTATTTTTATTATCAAGTGGGAATGGTGTAATTTACGATTTTTGTACCCTTCTTGTTTATTAATTGGTTTTCAAATGCTAAAGTCCTAATGGTTGGGGGACCACACACAAAATACTTGGTTTTTTATCAAGTTCGATTACAATGACTACTTAAACAGCTGTTTTAAAAGCAAATACTTATCTATGAATTATGACATTGTGGTAGTATTTTGTTTTAAAAGATATTATGCTATATAGGGCTCTGATGCCGGGCTGGGCCAGCAGCTGCCCAATAATCAATTGGAGATTTTTTTAACAGCAGAATTTTAGAGGAAGTGAGAGAAGAGGTATATTGGAGGACCAAAAGCACTAAAGCAACTTCTGCAGCTCAGTGTGAGGTGTACTGACAGTAAACTCTACATAGGATCAGTTAGAGCCTAGAACATAATCTAACTTACAAATACCTAATTTCTTAAATGGTCCCTCGTTAACATTAAGCGTCATGAATGTGTTATCCAAGAATTGATCTAGTTTACAATTAGGATAGGTTTTAAACTATATTTAGTGTTGTCATGAACATGAATTATTGGGGTAATTTTGAAATTAAATATCATCGGTAAAGGAACATCTACAACTTAATATTTTCAACACACGTGCTAGTATTTAAGTGGTGGTTTTCACAACTTGGTTATATTTGAGCATTAAAGCTTTTCCATCAAACGCAGGTTATATTTGAGCATTAAAGCTTTTCCATCAAACGCAGAGAGCATTAATCTGTTCAATCCCAGTTCAATCATAAATTGGTTAGATTATAAACTTAGATTATCATGTAGCCCTGATTGGAATAGCAGAATGCAATGGCCCAAGAGCTCTTTACAAGGAAAGCAGCCCAGTGAGGCAGGGAAATAAGTGAATAGCAAATAAATTGAAGTATTGGATAGAATATTAAAAGGTCTAAAAGATCAAGAATAAACTTTAAAATAAATCAGTCATATAAAGTATGAAATAAGATTTGTCATCCTATTCGACAGAAAACCATTTACAAAAAAAAAAAAAAAAAGGGGGGAAAAAAAAAAACTTCCACCGATTAAACTGCGGGATTAAAAAGATCATTCCACAATATGTCATAGCTGGGACGCAACCTGTACGTTGTTGTGGAAATATAAATAGGTTAACTATAATGAAAAAAAACGGCCAATCAATTTTATGAAGGGAGTTAGTGTATATATATGTATATATATATATATATATATATATATATATATATATATATATATATATATATATATATATATATATATATATATATATATATAATCTACTTAGCTAGAATCCTATAAAGGAATTTATAGTATACAAAAACATATACTTTCTGCTAGAATCCTGCCTCTGTAAGGTAACGATAGTGTGACGCGTCGACCGAGAGAGGAGTTGTGAACTCAAAGGCAGATTGGAAACGACTGAGTTATTTATTAAGGAACACACTTCTTTATATACAAAACCTCGAGGCAACAGGACATGACCTGTTCGAGAGAGACAAAGTTAGAGCAAAACGGAGACATGATCATTCAGGTTCTTTTTAGTGCGAGGGAAGAGCGCAGATACAAGCATAATATATACAAAATAATTATGTACAATTGTGTGACATGGTTGGTACATGGCTCCCCCCCTAAAAATGACATACTGTACATGTTAAATAGGGCGCCCTGATCTAGAGAGGCGAACTGTAGGCGGGTCATCTGGCAGAAGATAAGCAGGTTTTAGACTATCAATGGAGACCCAGTCTTCTTTGCCCCGAATGTTTAGGAGGAATGCTTTCGGACTGCATCGGATCACAAGGAAAGGGCCCGTGTAAGGGGGCGTTAGTGGTGGCTTGCTGGTGTCGTTGCGCAGGAAGACGTGCGTTGCAGAGTGCAAGTCCGTTGGTATGTGATGCTTCGCTGGGGGCTTGTAAGTCTGGCGGCACGGAGTAAATTTTCCCACGACGTGACGTATGCGCTGGAGATCGTCGGAGGAGGTCGTAGAAGGAAAAAACTTGGCAGGGACGACCAACGGGTCGCCATACACCATTTCGGCTGCCGAGACGTCGAGGGCGTCTTTAGGAGTGGTCTTTAGTCCAAGGAGGACCCAGGGAAGCTGAGTTAACCAGTTGCAATCCTTGCAGTGGGACATCAAAGCTGCTTTGTGGGTGCGATGAAAACGTTCAACCATTCCATTGGCAGCTGGGTTGTAGGCCGTTGTCTGATGTAGGGTGATGCCCATGAGATTCGCTAATGACGTCCATAATTGAGAGGTGAAAGTTGTTCCCCTGTCAGAAGTAATATGCTCAGGGATACCGAATCTTGAAATCCATCCAGAGAGTAAGGCAGATGTACATGAGGCGGACGTTGCAGTTTCCATGGGAATGGCTTCAGGCCAACGAGTGGAGCGGTCGATGACGGTAAACAGGTAACGATGTCCTTGTGATGTGGGTAGGGGGCCTACAACGTCGACGTGAATGTGTGCGAAACGACGCTGAGGTTGAGGAAAGGTGCCCACTCCTGAATCCGTGTGTCGATGTACTTAGGAAGTTTGGCAAGAAGTACACGCACGGACCCAATCCTTAGCATCCTTAGAAATGCCGTGCCAAATGAACTTTGCCTTCAGCAGCTGTGCAGTAGAACGGCACGAGGGATGTGAAAGGCCGTGGATGAAATCAAACACCTGTCGGCGCATGGGAGCAGGAATCCAAGGTCGCGGTCTACCAGTACTGACGTCACAGAGGAGGGTGGTGTTGGAGTCTTCGAGGGGAAAATCCTCCCAACGGAGGGACGTGCAGGATGTCCTACAAGCTTGATACTCTGGATCCTGTCGTTGGGCTTCAGCCAGGGTGTTGTAATCCAATCCCAGTTGAACGGCAGCCAACGTGTTTCTTGGCAGGGCATCGGCAACGGGATTCATTTTCCCAGGGACGTATTGGAGGGTGCAATTGTATTCAGCCACGGCGGAGAGATGTCGGCGTTGACGGGCGGACCAGGGGTCAGACTGTCGAGTGAAGGCATGCACCAGAGGCATGTGGTCTGTACGAATGACGAAGGGCGTAACTTCTAAGAAATGGCGAAAGTGACGGACAGCCAAGTGCACCGCCAGCAATTCTCGATCGAAGGTAGAATAACCCAATTCTGCCTTGGACAGTTTTCTGCTGAAGAAGGCCAATGGGCGGGGCGAGCCTTTGACCACCTGCTCGAGTACTGCACCAATAGCGACGTCGCTGTCATCGGTGGAGAGAAGGAGAGGGGCGTGTGGGATAGGAAAAGTGAGAGCCGCAGCAGTTGATAGGGCCTTCTTTGCATTGCAGAAGGCTGCTTCTTGAAGGGGACCCCACTTCAGGTTCTTTGGCTTGCCCTTGAGGGAGGCATAGAGGGGAGCAAGTGGCGGCAATGGCTGGCAGAAAACGGTGATAATAGTTGATCATGCCAAGAATTCCTGCAGAGCTTTGACGGTGGAGGGCGTGGGGAAATTCTGAACGGCTGCTACCTTCTCAGGGAGGGGATGGACTCCTTCAGGAGTGATACGGTGCCCTAAGAACGACACTTCGTTGGCGCCAAAGGTACACTTGTCGTACCGGACTACAAGGCCGTTTTGTTGCAGGCGGTCGAGCACGATGCGCAGGTGATGGAGGTGTTCTTCTTTTGAGGAGGAGAACACAAGTATGTCGTCCACATAACATACACAGAAAGGGAGGTCCCCTAAGATGCCATCCATGAGACGTTGAAACATTGCCCCAGCATTACGAAGGCCAAAACAGGAGTAATTGAAGGTGTATGTGCCAAACGGAGTGGTGATGGCGGTCTTGGGGATGTCTTCTGGGTTCATAGGCACCTGATAATACCCCTTCAGGAGGTCGAGCGTAGAGAAAACCTTCGCTTTGCGCAGGTAGGAGGTTACATCGGCAATGTTTGGGAGGGGGTAGTGATCCGGTTCTGTTTGCATGTTCAGGCGCCTGTAATCCCCGCACGGACGGAGGGAGCCGTCTTTCTTCAGAACGATGTGTAAGGGTGACGACCATGGGCTGGAGGCCTTTTGGCAAAGGCCCATTTTCTCCATTTCGGCGAACGTCTGTTTGGCGGCTGCCAATCGTTCCGGTGCTAGACGTCTGAATTTTGCGAAGACTGGGGGTCCCGTCGTCTTGATATGGTGATAAATACCGTGCTTGGCAGGAACCGTGGGCGTTTGGCGAAGTTCTGGACGGAAAACTTCCGGGTACGACGTGAGGAGGTGGGCGTAGGCATCCGTGGGTGCGCTGATGTGGATAGCGAGGTTAGAGGGGGCGGGTTGAAGAGGTGTCGACAAGTAGGAGTCGGCGTTGACCAATCGTCGGTGGGCGACATCGACCAGAAGGTGGAAATGAGAGAGGAAATCCGCACCAAGGATTGGCATAGTGACGTCAGCAACGAGAAACTTCCAATTGAATATACCGTTTCCGAACGATAATGTGAGGTTCTCGTAACCGTAGGTGGGTATCGCAGATCCGTTGGCAGCTACCAAGCGGACGTCGGCAGATGTAGACAGACTACGTTGTGCCTTGAAGAGTTTCCTTGGCAAAAGAGAACGACAAGCACCCGTGTCTACCAAAAATCGCACGGCCGTTCCTGCATCCTGTAAAAAGAAAAGATTAGAAACATGGGAGGCCACCGCCACAAGCGATGGCCTACTTACACGTTTTTTTTGGCCACTGACAATCTTTGGCACATTTCTTCGCGGTTGCCCTGAATCTGAAGTGGTAGTAGCAAAACTGCGGCGGATGGGAGGTAGTAAGTGGCTGTAGAAGTCGTTCGTTGGGGCGCGAGCGATTGGTGGGTGGTGGGCGGCTTTGTCGCCGCTTCGGCACGTCACGGGGTAGGCGTGTATGTCCTACGGCATTCATGTCAGCTTCGGTTGACGTTGAATAGGCATCCTCGTCGTCAGGGGTGGAGGCGTTGATGGAGGTCTTGAAGTGGCTGTCCATAAGGGCGTCGGTTTTGGTCATCAAGTCCTTTATGGGTAAACTATCGACATCGGGTATGGCAGCGCGCACAGGTTCAGGTAAATGGCGTATCCAAAGGGCACGGAGTAGGTTCACCTCACGAGGAGAGCCATCTGCGGCAGGTTGAAGGCGACAGATACTGGTCATTTCCCTGAGGGCAAGCGAAGCCCTTTCGTCCCCCAACGGTTGTTGCGAGAGCTGAAAAAGCTTTGCTATACGGGCGGCTGGCGACGGCGAGTACTGCTGCAGAAGGTATGATTTGAGGTCGTCATACGCTATTGGGGTGTCTCCTTGTTCACAAAGCCAGTCGGATATTTCTGGGAAGGTGTCCTCGGGTATCGCCGCGAGAACATAATCTGCTTTGGTGGTTGAGAGAGTCACGCCCCTGATACGAAAGTGGACTTAAGCGCGTTGAAACCAAGCGAACGCTTCTCCGCTAGCGAACGGTGAAAGTTTCAATGGAGCGGCCGCAGTGCCAACTGCTGGGGTAGAGTCCGCCTCCGTCATATTACCAACGATGGAGGGGCGAAGGAGGTGGGGGTGGAAGGCAGTGGGAGCGAGTCGACTTCCGGGGTCACCAATGTGACGGGCCGAGAGAGGAGTTGTGAACTCAAAGGCAGATTGGAAACGACTGAGTTATTTATTAAGGAACACTCTTCTTTATATACAAAACCTCAAGGCAACAGGACATGACCTGTTCGAGAGACACACAAAGTTACAGAGCAAAACGGAGACATGATCATTCAGGTTCTTTTTAGTGCGAGGGAAGAGCGCAGATACAAGCATAATATATACAAAATAATTATGTACAATTGTGTGACACACGGTTGGTACAATAGTTCTTAATTTGAATAGAGGCATGGACTACTCTAGGGTGCAGATAGTTTCCTTGTTGCTCGCTCCTCAACACTGGTTCTGGGTACAGATTGGTACAAAGGCCTGCAATATGTTGATAAGAGTTCATTGTCATATATTAACTCCTACCTAGACAACACAAATTGCATAATTTGTTTTAGCTTCCATAGCCTGTAATATAATGGACAACTAGTTTAGTTTGCAAATCTAATTTCCTCAATTCTATGCTATTGCTTCGAAATTTTCGGAATTTGCTACCGCTTGTCAATTACCCTGGTTACCTCAGTGCCTATAATTGTCTTTTATCATTCATCATTGTCTTTATTTTAATGACAGCTTCCTTAGTGGAAAGCTCACATGGGTAATTTCCAATACAATGATCATTTAAAAAAAGTTGTCATTTTTTTTTTTCAATTTCATTTGCCACATTTTTTTTCTTGCTTTCTATACTTTATCCTTTCAATTTCTTTATCCTTTATTTCTATGGTGACAGTTTTTAGTTACCCTTGACATATTTTTCAATAATAAGAATATGCACTGAATTTTACTGTGGTTTAATTCTTGAATGCCACAATTCAGAATTTTTGTTACTAATGAAATCCTTATTACAGTAATGCAATGATTTTTTCAGGTATGGTGTTAAGTTGAAGTTCCTTCTCTGCAAGCAACATAACTAGAATAATAAGTTGAGCTGCAGTTAAATGCCAGTAGAGTTCTATGTTTAAATGATCTTATTGAATGGAGTAACAAAAGGCTACTGGCAAGAGAAGAAAATTGTTAAATACAGAAGAATGGCTGGAAAAAAAGAGCAACATCATTAGTAAAGAAAGCGCCAAGAAAGGCTGATTTAATATCTTGGATTGAAGGATGAACAAGGAAGTAAGGTCAGAAAAAAGGATAGAATTAATGAGTGTTAAAAGGAGGCAGAATTGCATCTTTACTTCCATTTCTGTTCTAGGTGAGTATTTTATTGCATGCTCTATAAGACTGTGTATATAGTTATGAAAATATAGCTGATATTCCAATGTTTTAATCACATGGATGTTTTCTGTTGTCCTGAAATATATAGATTTTCTGCTTGATGTGCAATAGTCCGTAACTAGTCTTTGCCTTGCTGCTTTAAACAAATAACTCTCTGAGGTAGCGCTCTCCCAGTCAATTGTACAGAGTCGTGCCCAAATGACAAGTACGGTTGCTGTGTTTCATAAGCAAAGGTGTTATAAAAGATGTTTAGAGGGAGAACATGGTGTCTCCCCTTTTCAAAATCTTAGACTGACTGACTTTCTGGGTGCTGCAAAAGGAATACAATCCATCTAAAAAATTATGAGCATTCCAAGAACATGATGAGTAAAGTAACATATCTCGATCATTTCTAGAAAAAAAAAATTAAAGATAAAAACATTTTATTGGAGGTCTACATCAGATCTATATGGGGTAGTAATCCCGGGTCTTAATATTAGTTATCAAGGGAGGAGATCGAATTTGAAAAACACAAGTTTCCAGGATAAATCGGCCTAGCATTGTAAAACCGAAGGTCAGGGGCAAAAACCTATGCTGTTTGGAGATGGCATAAGTCACCTTAATTGGTATGAATGTTAGTCCTGTCCTTGAAAACCCAGCACTAGTCAGCCAGCCCCCTTAAGACTGCAGTTTTCATAACTTTGTGAAATTTTTTTTGAAGATTCTTGAACCCAAAAACTTTCAAGTAATTCTTGGAATTATATACTATCCTGCAGGGAAGATGTGTGTTGCTTTGAAATGACTCCAATATATAACCATAGAAGCTTATTTACTTTTGGGTACAACCCTCCTTGCAATATTTTTTGCCCCTTGTCGAACCTCGGCTGATAGTATTGAGTCCCTTTGTCAATAGGCATAGGAGGAGGAGATGATTTCTGTTTTGTCATAATTGAATTTTCAAATTTAGATCTTCTGAAAACTTAATACTGTAAAGTTTTATCCAGTTATCTAGTTCCAACAGACTAGAAAGTCTGAAATTAGTAGATCCATTCAAAATTACTTAGAATTCCTCTCTACAACTCTGGTAAGTTTGGCATTTATGCCAGCGGTGGGTTACATTACCTCTTATCAGTTTTTTTTTACGTCGCCTGCTTAATAAACATTACTGAAAGCATAATACAGTAGCCAGTAGGGATTTATGAGGCCTCCCTTTATGATAAATGTGTACCTGGCATCAACAGGCTTTCCTTAGTGAATAGAGCACTGTAGGCTAGGTGTCTTAGATAGCACTTAAATCACTCGTCAATTTTATGTAATGCATAGGAAATTCATAATGGTGTAGTATCAGAAATGCCTAAGTGTACACTTCCATATGCAAAATCATATTGTAATGTTCTTCCTTTATTTCCAGGAGAGAGTTTGTTAAAATTTTCAAAGAATCCTCTACCACAAGGAATATGTAGGCAGTATAGTAGTTGTAAAGAGTACTGTACCAGAAATCTAGGAATACAACTTGTAGGATACTGTTATTGTGTCTTAATGGGAGGAAATTCACAAGTGTAAAGGAAGGACGAGGTAAGATCTTAAAAGAATTTACTGTATTATCAGATGTACATGGAAAACTTGTTTAAACTTATAAATACTGTAGTTATAATTGCTGTGAAATCTATGTATTTTAATGTTTATTTTCCATCTTTCAACATCTAAAATTATGAATTTTATTTTAGGGAGTTGCAACAGGGTGAAAAATCTTAGAAATTTGTCGAACTATTATTTCTTGTCGGCCAGCTTAGTATTACAATAAATTTAAACCAGCAGTCGGCCATGAATTTAATTATCCAATTCAACAGGATAATAATTAAATTTTTAGTATATCTATAAATTTGAAAGAGCTGATTTGTGTTTTCTTATTAAATGTAAGTTTGTTTTAAGAAACTTTTATTAGTATTTGGGAGTATGCATTTGAGTTTATATATTTGGAAATTTATGAAGCTAACATCCCTAATACAGTATTGTAGTGTTAGTTTACTTGACAGAAATAGTCCAATGAATATTGCAGTTGCCATGTTGTTCTTGTAAGGTATAACATGTTATATGGTTTTATAAAATTTGGTACATGGACTGGCTGCTATGGCAAGGTAGCTATTTAGCAACATTAAGAATGTTAAGAATCGTTGCCAAAACTACTTCCACTGGGAAGCAGACCACTCCCTACACTCTTCACAAGGCGAGATTTGTTCGCAATGACGCCCCCTATAGGGCAGACACAAAGAACGTGGGTTGGTTTTAACTGACGTCATGGAGGCATGTTTGCATTGGAGCATCAATGAAGAAGCACAATCACGCCTGATAATAAAAAGTCAGCGTAAACAGCAATGTTCGTCAATGTCTAAGGCAACCTTGAGGAAGAGAGAAAATAGAACCACTGCTCAAGCCTAAGAGAAAGTTACTAGTTCACCATTCCATGAGTGCATATACAGATGGCTGGTACCCTTAGTCACCCCCTGGGGTTGCTACCTTGCACCAAAAAAGTGTAATTGGCTACCATCCCCCTTTGTCGAAAGAATATCCATAATAAATAACTCCAGGTTTGCTTTAGTTAGGGAAAAATACAAATTATCTATGAATTTGTCTTGTGCTTAAAGTAAAAGTTAAAAGATTGGGCTCTATGGAAGAACGTAGGAATGAAGGTAAAACCAAAGACTAAAGAGTGCAACTCTTGGTTGAAAGGAAGCTGCAATAACCATTCTTTTATGTCTATACTACCCTTAATGGTTAAGGTGTGGTTTAGTTTGGATATTTTGAACATCCATTTGTATCTCCATATTTCTTAGTAATTTAGAATACGGTCCCGTTTTGGGGGCGGGTCCTTTGGGGGTTGCAGTCCAAATTGATTTCTAGTCTAAATTAAAATTGAACAGTGGGTGAAATTGATCTAAGCGCTAGATTTTGTGCTTAACTTCCTAACCCCAGCTAGGTTGGTCAAGGCACCAGCCACCCATTAAGAACTATCGCTATTTAGTTGTTTGTGCTGGAGTGCCATGTAGTGCAACATTGGACCCCTCAATGGATACGGCTCATTTTTCCTTTGCCTGGACATTCACCAAATAGTCTGTCCTATTACTTTCTCCTTTTCCTTGTACATCTTACAGCAAGCAAATTTCTTCTTCACTTGTGATTAGGTACTGTAATTGTATAATGGCTTCTTCCCATTTGGTAAGGTTGGAAGAGAGCAATGGAATGCAGCTCTACTGGGAGGACGACACAAATTCTAAGGAACGTTCTTAAACTGTTGGGCTGGGTTAATAGAAGGGCCATGGATGCCTGGTGGTTTATCTGCAAGTTGTATTTTCCTTAGGTTCCTTAATCCTCCTGTATGGCGTGGGTATTACGGAGGGTACAAAGCCTTGCAGTGTGCGCACACACATTGTAGACCTATTTTTTTTTACATTTTCTTTATTCGTTTTTTAGTGTGTGGTCATTACATACTGTTTTTGCCCTTATTGTACTTTGTTTTAAAGTACAGTATTTTTTATTTTAAATACTAAATCCCGGACTAGTACGTCCTAGACTTTGTCAGTGTCATCAATTATGTTGCAAAATTTGTGACTAAATTGCAATATTACACCCTAGTTTCCTCACTTAAATTATATTATGCTCGGAAACTTAAATCTAAACTGAGGTAGCCTGCTTATCTGAGCTGCTTATTACATGTTTTAGAAACAAATGCTTTTGAAATAGGATGCCATTCATAAGGGAAATGGTGGTGTATATTTGGATTGAGCACTCTACTCTTAAATGTTAATGACATGAGATTCAGGTCATAAAAGTTTGTGGCAGGCATTACTTTTGTGTTCCATCTATTATAATCCCAACTTTGAAGATTCTATAGTAGATTCTTACTGGTTATGATACATCATGATGATGGAAAGGCCTGGGGAGTGGTTAAATTCTTCTACTGATTGCCATGTCTTGTAAGCTTTGGACTTCTGAATCAGGCTGAGGAAATCTAAGTAAGGCTACTTGCAAGTCCAGTAAACTCTAGGGCCAAGGATAGACAGACTACCATTAGTTTTTTAAATAGCAAGGCGGGTCCTCCAGTTGGACTAATCATGGCATTTTTTTTTTTTTTTTTTTTTTTTTTTTTTTTTGTCAGGACTGAGCAGCCTGTTGCTGGATGTCGTAATCTTGTAAGCTGTAGATAAAATATGTAAGTAGGCTGGAATGACATTTTGAGTGCTCTTTTGCATTTGAATTGTTCAGTTGAGTAAAGGGTAGAGCTTTCAGTTCTCTTCGAGTGAAAATCTGCTGTACACAATCAAACGGCATATCCCTTTTAGTGTTGAAATACAGAGGGAATGACAAACCATGGTGAAGTTAGGATTATAGATGCACTTATTTGAGGAATGTAAGGCTAGTCATTTAACAGAGGAGCTATACAGTTCTCCGCTTTTGAAGCATTAATGGAATACAAATTGACTTGAAAAAAAAACCCTTTCTAGTAAAACCCATGAACAATAAATGGTGGGCTATTCTCAGATCTGTTATCTAATTTGTAGACATTGAGTTCCTCCTTTGCTTAAAGTAGATTGCTCACTTGATGTACAAAGGAAAATAAACTTCCTTTGGAGGATGTTTGGCTATAGGCAGAGTGAGAAACTCTCATTCCTGTTTTCTTGAAGCAGAATTAATAAGTTTGGATGTTAAGGAGGTGTTTACCCAAAGGAATTTTTTTTTTCCCAAAGCCAGCCGATTTCTTAGCTACCAAGTTGTAATTTTTTTTTTTACAAGTTAGAGAACTGCTAAAGCTACTTCATTAGGTAAATGTGTTTGTAGTAGTTCTAGCGGTGTTGATTACTGGCCAATTTCTGTAGTTCCCACATTTAAAAGTATTTTGTTGGGAAAATTCTTAAATGTTAAGCCAAAGGTAGAATATACCCTAGTTTGCTGTTTGGCTATCACAGGCCTTTATTAATGTGATGCCTTCCTCCACTTGAACTTTCAATACTTTACAGCTACTGTATCACTTTACTATCATCAGGAAGGTCTTACGATTGGCCAAAATTTTAGTGCTGCCTTTGAAATGTCGATGAGGTCCTAGTTTTCAAACTTGAAACTGAAGGGAATAAATGGATCTTTTATTGGCAAAATTGAATTTCTGGGTCAACCTGTGACGGCCGGGGAAAAAGTCCTTCTTTACACTTTTTCTGATATAAATCCAAATATACCAGAGAAAGATAAAAGCATGGAATGCAGAGGTTACTACCCTCGCGCGAGCACCTCGTGGGTGTCGTGTATACATCAGGGGCGTGTGAAAACCACTATTCACGGGCTGTCTTCCATTTAGATAACTCCTTCATCAAAGGGAAGGGCCATGCCACCGTCACCCACACGAGCGCCCTCTAGGTCATCCTTCTGTTTTGGACTTGCCCGCATAGTCGTAATTTTTTTGTGCTTTCGGTGTTTTCAAGTGTTTGTCGTTAATTCATCATGACTGACGCTGCTACTTCACCTTTACCAATGTTAAGTACCATAGTTTGTTTTGACAGTTTTTTTCAGTACCGGGCATTTGTTCTCTTTCCAGTAATGTGGATTTTAATTTTGGAAGCGGCTTGGCCTTCCTCGGTGACGGCAGCCATTTTGGCCTTGTTCGCTTCGATAGTTTTTCAAGTTAATATTGCCCATCTGGTACTCTGTCATCTAGGTTATATCACTTACGTTTTATGACCATTTTTATTATCATTATTTTATTATTGTTTTTACTATGGTATTTTTTTTTGCTAGCAAGTCCAATTTGGACGAACGAAAAATAACGTTCTTGCCTTTGTTATAGTTTACGTACACGCCTCGGGAAGGTGCTCGTTTTAGACTATATCTTTATATTTTTTTGTTACATTGTCGTTATTCTTCGTTCTTGGTTATTATAATTTTATCAATATTCTTATCATATTATTGTGTGATTTTGGTTCTTTATAATGTAACCATGAGAGCGTGAGCATGGAGTGCTCGTTTTCTGTTACTACAGTTACGAGTTACCCTTTCTCTCGTTTTCTTTCTTAAGCTCCAGTAAGGAGAGGTGGATTTCCCGTTTTCCGTTTTATACGATCACGAGTTATTCCTACCTCCGCTTCTTCTCCGGTTTTATGATATTACGTTTGTTGGTATTTACGTTTTATTGATGTGGTTACTGTTAATATAGCTAGCATTATTAATAAGTTCCGTTAGTGTATGAGTCATTATTTTGGGATCGCTTTATGCCGACACCCGTAGCTCCGTTCTCTTCGAACTTACACCGCCTTGAGTTATACTCCGCTATAATGGATACTCATTGGGTTGGGAACTAGTCAGATATTTGGAGTGCAACGGTGAAACCCGGCACTCAGACTCCAGCTTCGGCCTTATGCACACGAACCTTTTTTCATGATTAATCACGATTTCATTATTACTGTCCTTTTTCATCAAATCTCTGGCTTCACCGGAGATCACACAGACGTTCAGCTTTGAGGTTAATATCTTAACGCTGATGTTCACGTTTTCACTATGACGGACCTTTGTCACCGGATCTCCGGTGTCAGCAGAGATCACTCAGACGTTCAGAACCGGGGTTAACATTATTTTAATGAGGTTTATAGTTACATGTTACGTGGTTACTGGATTTTAGTATATCAATTTGTAGCTCTAGCTAACAATTATGAAAGCCATATTAGTCACACATAATTAATGTTATTTATTTCTTTTGATTCATCTGTTCACTGACCAGAGTCTCAAGGAACAGTAAATGGCCTCTCATGGCATGGTTGGTTTCGACCTGGCTTTTTCATTAGAAGGGGCTAGCGTTCGATCCCAAGTATGGAGTAGAAATTTATTTCTATTTGAACATGGTTGTATGGATATTTATCCATATACTGTATATACATATATATAATTAAATATATGCATAAGTATAGACATATGTATTATATACATGTACAAATATATACATGTACATATGTATTATTGTTTATAGATAATTTGGTTGATCCCAGCCTGTGAATAGGATCACTAACCAGAGTTTCAAGGAACATCCAGACTTGTCTCCTTTCTTTTACAGAAGGTCCGCCTACATGGTATGGTTCCTGGAGTCATGCACGCTCTCCTATGAGCTGTTCTCCCTACTCCTGAACGGTGATGTAAGTTGGTTCTAAATTGTTTCGTTTTGGTATTCTTTGGCGACGATTTAATTTGTTCTTGATTTATGTATACATCGCTTATTGTTGAGAACGGTCTTCTCCTTCATCACTAATCCCCTCACTTCTTTCAGGATGATGATGATTCTCTCCGGGCTGCAAGAGCGGCTCTCCGCCCTTTGGTGTCAAGATTTGGAAGGAATGCTCCATCTGGTGGACCCCATCTCCTCGGCGTGTCCTCTCTAGGGTTGGACGTCGAACCCATGGATGAGCAGGTAGGTGGTAATGAGTTTTGAGCCTTCAGCTTTGCCATTATCTGCGTCACCGGCCTAGGACCCTCAAAGGATCCTGATGTTCATATTACCTTGCATAAAACCGTGACTGCTAAAAGACGAAGTCCGATAAGTCCAGGGCTTCGACAGGATCCCTCCTTCCCCGCCGACCTGATCAGGGATAGGGTTAAAGAGCAGATACAACACATTCTAGGGCAAGCCAAGGAGTTATGACGGAGCTCAAAGATCTGATCCGTTCAGGAACTCTGATGTCTCCCCCTACAGCCCCAGACACGTCGAAGTAACCTCCTTCGGTAAAAACAACCCATAGAAATTTGCCTTAAATGTCCCATATATAGATGGTACCATAACTTGGGATGACATGGGCGTCCGCCCTTTAGAAGCCCTAGAGTTTACCCTCCGGGGCTAGAATTCCCATTCAACGGATTTGTCTGTCTGAAAGAGCATGCCTTGGTTAGGTTAGACAAGGTACCGAAGGTAACGGTAATATTTCCTAAAGAGCAGGCCCAAGCTGTCTGGGCCAGGATCTTGTCGGTCTGGGGGTACGCTAATTCCATGCTCACCCCACACAATGGGGCCTACGCCATATCTACAACTGCTCTCATTATTACCTTGCCTATTACGTATAAATTGACAGGTCTTACTATTCAAGATGTCAAAGAGACGGACCCCACCTCGAGGAGTCCCTAGCCTCGATTTATCCCACTGAGACCTTGTTTCGGATATTCACGAAGAACCTATCTCTGTCCTACCAAATCGACCTACACGCTTTGTGGTCTGCTCGGGTTAGTTGTAGGAAATACGTTCTGTCTGAGGCCTCTATCAGACATGAACCGAACAGGCTGATAGCTTCCTCCTGCTGGGGTAAAACACTCTTCCCTCAGGAGGAGGTGAACAAGGTTCTACAAGATAATACGAGAGGAAACCAAAATTGCAGGTGAGGCGGGGCCTCACTACCAAAAAGAAGGTCGAAGACCAAAAGCAACCTTTCTTCAAGAAGAAGCAGAGATTTACCCTCTACAAGACGAACCGGGGTCATTGCCATCAATCGTCGGTTACCCACTCGTCATCACAGTCTTCCTCTGATTCGACGTCTCTGCATCCGAATCCCCCTCATCAGGTGGTCTACCTCACTGATTCCTCAGGTACACAACCCAACCCCGTTTGGATGTCCTCGCCTGCATACAACCCTAGCTCCAAACCCTCGGGTTCCTTTCGTGGACACCAGAGAGGAAGCTACAGGAGTAGAGGACAGTTCCGCCATCGAGGCGGACCTAGGAAAAAGAGGGCTCGGGGAAGGAAAGGACCTAGATTCACTCCCTCACAACGAGGTGGTCCCAGTAGGGGGGAGACTTTACCACTTTCGAGACCATTGGACCTTCGGTCCGTGGGCTCATAGCATAATCTCTAAAGGTTTGAGGTGGAAATGGCCACAAGGTTCTCCTCCACCAGTGACCTTCTCCCAGAAATCCACTCCCATCCTGAAAGAGTACACCACAGAGTTACTCAAGAAGAAAGCAATCAAACGGGTTCAAGAAAGCAATCAAACGGGTTCGATCACTGAAGTTCCAAGGCCGCCTCTTCACAATTCCGAAGAAAGGCTTGTCGGCATTGAGAGTGGACCTGGACTTGTCAAAGCTAAACTCTTACATTCTCTGCGACAACTTCCGGATGTTGACTATCTCTCAGGTACGGACCTTACTTCCCCGTGGGGCCGTCGCCACCTCTGTCGACCTTACCGACGACTATTATCATGTGCCTATAGCTCGAAACTTGTCAACTTAGCTGGGTTTCCACCTAGGCAGGAAAGCCTTTGCGTTCAAGTCATGCCCTTCGGCCTCAACATTGATCCCAGGATATTCACGAAACTGGGAAAGACAGTGTTAGATCAACTCGGTAACCAAGGGATACAGATCTTTGTTTATCTGGACGGTTGGCTTATTTGGGCCCGGTCGGCCATAGAAGGCAACAGAGCTACGAAGGAAGTACTTCGATTTCTCGACAACCTGGGATTTCGGGTCAATCGCCAAAAGCCCCGCCTGCAACCATCAGGCCACTTAGAATGGTTAGGCATTCAGTGGGACCTTTCGAAGCACACGTTGTCTCTCCCTTCCAAAAAGGTAAGAGGAATAGCTTCCAAGATCAAGAATTTTCTCAAACACAAACAGGTGTCCAGAAGAGCCTTAGAAAGAATCCTCGGCCTTCTCCAATTCACTTCAGTAACAGATCTCCTATTAAAAGCCAAACTCAGACATCAATCGAGTTTGGAGAAAGAGCTACAGTACCTTTAAGAGACAAGGTCTCGAAGATCCCGTCTTGAAAATGAGACTACGCCCATGGTCCGAACCGAAGAACCTCTCCAAATCAGTTACTCAACAATTCCCATCTCTACAAGTGACATCCATGCAGCCGCGCCTCTAAGTGGATGGGGGGATTACTCCGAACATCAGATGTTTCAGGGCTCTTGGTCACCCGCCATGAAAGTCCCATATCAATGTTCTCGAAGCCATGGCAGTGTTCTTGACCCTGAAGAGACACTCTCCCCCGAGGTCGACCCACATCAGAATAGTGTCAGACAGCACAGACGTAGTACACTGCGTCAACAGAGGAGGATCTAAGTCACCCAACCTGATCAGATCCTGGTCACTATCTTCGCCTGGGCAACAGAAAAGAACTGGTTCCTGTCAGCAACTCACCTAGCGGGAGTCCAGAATGTGAGAGCGGACTCACTATCCAGGACGAAACCACTGGAGTCAGAATGGTCTCTAGACATAATTTCATTCCGGTGGATACTCAGGCTGGTTCCGGGCCTCCAGGTAGATCTATTCGCAACTCGGATGAATCACAAACTTCCTTGTTATGTGACCCCAACCCTGGACCCTCAGGCTTATGCCATGGACGCATTAACCCGGGATTGGAACCATTGGAAGAAGATTTACCTATTTCCCCCAGTGAATCTTCTAATGAAACTTTTACACAAACTACGCTCCTTCCGGGGGCCAGTGGCTTTAGTACCACCTCACTGGCCAAAGAACAGTTGGTTTCCTCTCCTCCTCGAGTTGTAACTCCATCCCTTCCGGATCCCGTTCCCCAAACTGACCCAAGTAATCCAAACTCACTGTGTCAGATTACTCAAGGATAGCCAAAACTCTAACTTTGTGGACTACATGAAGTTTGCAGCTCGTAGAGACGCGAACATTGACCCAGAAAACGTTCTCTTCATCGAATCGGACAAAAGGGACTCGACAATTCGCCAATATGATTTGGCCGTTAAGAACTAGCAGATTTCCTAAGAGTTCAGACCATACTCGTATGTCTCCGAATTTAGCCATCTCTTTCTTGAGGTTCCTATTTGACAAAGGCCTAACAGATAGCACTTTAACCACCATCAAGTCAGCTTTGAAGATGATCTTCCTTGTTGGGTTTAACATTAACCTAGCTGATTCCTATTTCTTATCTATTCCAAAAACATGTGCTAGGCTTCGACTTTCGGTTCGGCCACAAAAGGACTCATGGTCTCTGAACGGTGTCCTCAAACTTGCGACGGACACGGACAATGAATCCTGCTCTTATATCACTCTTCTTAGGAAGACTTTATTTCTAACGGCTTTGGCCTCAGGTGATGGAATATCAGAACTAGCAGCTCTCTCACGAAACCCGGAAAACATAATTTTCTCCCTTCAGCCGAAGTACTCCTTTCTCCAGACAAAGCTTTCCTAGCTAAAAATGAGGATCCGCAAAATAGGTGCTCCCCTCGGAAGATTATTCTTCTTCCCCAGGATCCTTTCTCTGTGTCCAGTCACTACTCTCAAGGCCTTTTTAGCTAGAACTGCCACCCGCTCGTCTGGCCCCTTGGTTATCAGGGAACAAGGAGGTACTATTTCCATTCACGGTATCAGGCAACAAATCCTCTACTTCATTAAACATACTAATCCGGAATCATTTCCCCAGGCTCATGATATATGGTCAGTAGATACCTCCATCAATCACTTCCAGAACAGGGACTTTGATGACTCTAAGAAATATACGGGTTGGAAATCCCCTATGGTTGTCAAACGCCACTATCTAAAGATCTTACAGGCCCTTAAATACCCGACGATGGCAGTGGGGAGTCTTATCTCTCCCCATTAATCTCTTCTTCCTTTCTTTCATCTCTTCTCTTCTCCCTCCTACCCGCCACTCACACCACGTCGCCACTCCTGGGTAGTTCGTTAGCCCTATGATATTTGCCATGTTTAATTCCTATGGTTTAACTGTTATTGTAGTTACCATTCCTTTAATGTTTAGATATGCTTAGACATGTAAGGTTTGATGCCTTTTGTGTTTCGACACACTGTTGATTCCTTGTCGTCATAGTTATTTAGCCTTACGTTCCCTATGTCGTTTGGCTTGTTGGTAATTGGACGTTTACTTACATTATTATATTATATTATTGTCGTACATGGTGTTTGTATTCTCCTCATTATGTTATTACTTTATTGGGCTTGGAAGGTATTCTCTGGTACATTTTCACCGGCTGTCACAGGTCGACCCAGAAAAGGGATTTTGACGAAGGAAAAATCTCTTTCTGGGGAGAGACCTGTGACGCCCGGTGAAACCCTTCCCAGATATTTTTGTACGGACCCACCCTTTCCTTGCCAAGCCATATGTTCTTGCAGAAGGATGACCTAGAGGGCGCTCGTGTAGGTGACGGTGGCGTGGTCCAAGTGTGGTTTCTGGGGCCTTTGTTACGGCCCTTTCCTTTGATGAAGGAGTTATCTAAATGGAAGACAGCCTGTGAATAGTGGTTTTCACACGCCCCTGATGTATACACGACGCCCACGCTTTTATTTTTCTCTGGTATATTTGGAAGATTTATATCAGAAAAAGTGTAAAGAAGGACTTTTTCACCGGGCGTCACAGTTCTCTCCCCAGAAATAGATTTTTCCTTCGTCAAAATCCCTTTACTTAAGTACTGAAATAGTTCACAGAGTAGCTATTGATGGGCACCATAGTGGATATATAAATTTAATATCTGGTGTATTAGTAGTGTTCAAGGCTCACTACTTATGCTTCATATGTATACCACGATTGATCTAGGGAAAAAACCTTGTTGCTTATGCAGATGATACTATTTTCAACAATTTCATCTGAATGTAGACTTAAGGCCACTGAAGCCCTAAGTAGATATCTAGCTTAACGTAATGCATCGTGCAAATTATGGGGTATCAATTTGAACCTTAATGGTACTTGCACAAGGAGCAAATTATGGAGTATGAAGTTGACCCCTAACGACAAAACTTTTAGGCTTGCTTCTCGATTGAAATTGTTTTAATTGTATGTAAAATTGGCTATTGAGAGTTAAGATTTAATCAATTTATCTTGGAAATTGAATTTTCATTCTACCTCTACCTTGTTTGGAGCATTGTTCTTTTTAGGTGTATAAATTAACTGACTGGTCTTCTGCACTCTCATCATAGTTCGTTGGACAAAACTTGCGGTAATTCCTTGTTCTAGATCTGGATGTATGCAGTTAATTCTAACAGTCTTAGCTTCTTCAGCATAAGGCTAAATACTCTTAAATAATTTTAGAAGTTTTATTCCAGCTGGTACCAGTTTGTAGAATGCTCTTTCTAATATGGCAGTTAAATTGGTGGAACTTCAGAAATTCAAACTTATCCCATATGCTTTTGTTGATCAGGTCAACAGAAGTATCTTTAAATACCGTACTGTTGTTTATATATAACAGATGTTTTAACATTTTTACTGTTCTTATTGTTTTCGTATGATCTTTTTATTTATTTCTCTTATTTCACTTTTCCTCACTGGACTGTTTTCCCTCATGGAGCTCTTGGACTTGGGCATCCTTCTTTTCCAAATACGGTTGTAGCATGGTTAGTAATATAATCCTACACTTTTCCAAATACGGTTGTAGCTTGGCTAGTAATATAATCTTACACTTTTCCAAATACGGTTGTAGCTTGGCTATTAATATAATCCTACAGCTTATGAGCTAAAAGATGAAAATGTTAACAGCTTGGACACTCTTGAGAGGCCCTTTATATACCAACTGAGGTTTCTTTGTTTAATTAACTAACTATTGCCTGCATGCTGGGAGTAGCAGCCAGTTGGAGGGGCTGGTGTCTATTTTTTTGTTTTACAATTATCTTGATGTGAGGATATTGTCTGTTTAACTTGTAAAGAAAAAATGGTCCTAACCGATATTTCTTGTACACTTTGACATTCTTTCCACTCTAGTGTCTTGATGGAGTGCACTTCAAAATTTGTAAATTACTTTCAGAATATGACCTATAAGAGGCAATAATGGTCCATAGCTCTCACTGTTCAAAATCTTCTGTAAGGTAAATTAATCTACTGTCCTGTCTTCCTTTAGACTTTAAATCACTTGGCTGGATCAAGCCCTTGAAACTCCATTTCTTAACTCTAGCCCCTTCTTAAATGTAGGGTACTTGATTGCCATTACAGCCATCATGATATTTAGAATGAAGAAATGCATATGAAATACTCTAAGTTTTACTGGATATTTTGATATATGTAGTATACATATTTATTTTTAATGATGAAAGAAAATAGTAGGAAAGTTAGAAACCTTGTAGGCAAATTCTTTGGTAACATGAGCAAAATCCTGATTGAATGAGAGTAGCCTATCCTTTGAATAATCATGCAAGGAAAGTTTAATTTTGGAATTTTTTTATACAGTATTTAAATCGGATCCTGTTTCTAAAGATGCTAATAATTTTCAGGGTTTTGAATCTCAATAAAATGAGCATGAATCATTGAGTCCTGGATTTATATGCTAAGGGAGAAGGCAATTTAAAGTAGAAATTTTGTATCATTAAATTTCTTATTCAAATACTTGCCAAATGCTTTTCAGATGCAAGATAAACCCAGATTGAGGATAAGTTTTGATATTGAAAAATTGAATTTAAAATCTTGCCGTGAAAAGTCTGAACTTTTGATTTTAACTGAAAAATAGAAGTATTCTCATTCACCTAAAGGTGGCCATTTCACATTTATATGTACCTCTTAATTAGGAAAGTTGAATGTATCAATTTTTTTTATATCTTTTATGAAAGTGGGCGACATGAACTGCCGTGTCAAATCTGTATTGGTTATGAAGCACGTAACAATCTAGAATATCGCATCACTAGGCAAAGGGAAATGGTTGAAATATATATGTTTTTAAGGAATTAAGTACAGTAGGCTAATAAATTTAGATTTGTTAATAAATTTATGGGTGGAATTCCAATAACACTTAGCATTAATCAGAACTGAGAAAATTTGTGAATTTAAACAAAAAACCCGTAGAATTTATGCAGTTTGAAAAATTTTTATAAAAAAAAAAAAAAACCATAAGTTTTAGAAAATTTGTAAAAATAAAAGCATAGTAAAAATTGCCATTTTGCTTATGCAATTAAGATATCTATATAGTATGAGTAATTATGAAATTCTTGAATGTCTTCAACAAAATCAAAGATTATGTGAAGGGTGTTTATTCACCCGTCTCTTAGTTTGTGTGAGAACCTAAACAGAAAAATTAAAGTACTGATTTTGACCAAACTTGTTGGTTATGTTGAGTATAACCCATGGATTAATCTATAAAATTTGGGTAAAGTAAATCAAATTGCTAGTACACGGCACTACTTGGAAAATAAAGTGATAGTAAATAGCAATATTTTAATTTTTAAGTTTCTCATTTGCATAGTTTTTTTTATTAAAGAGGAATCTGCATTTTGGAGACTGTACATGAGTTTAAACTCAATATAACTAGCAGATGGCATAAAAATTACATATCGGTGATAAAAGTATTTTTGTAACCCTTTATCAAATTTTAAAAAAAATTAACTGAAGTGATTATATTGGGATTAAATGTCACATAGCCAAGACTAATATAAGCCTTATTAATAATTTCAGGCATGGTGCTAATTTGAACTGATCTCCTCTGCTAGCAACATGACTGACAATTATTTGTGCAGCACTAGTTCGAAATCCAGTATTATAAGATTTTACTAAATTTACCATCTGCAGGCTATTGGTAGGATAGAAAATGATTTGAAAACTATAAGATTGGAAGGAAGATGGAAAAACATGAGGACTATATTAGATGGCAAGGAAGTGTCGTCAATTCTTGATGTGCTATGAACAGCAAATACAACGAAGGGAAGGAAACAGTAGGTAAAGTTCAGAAGAAGTTGGGAATTGGTGACTGCTTGAATGAGGAACCATGTCTTATTTACTTCCACTTCTGTTCCAGGTGAATATATTTATTGCTCTGTTTTGTTTGAAAAAAATAATTCCTGCAAATAAAAACTCGTCTTCATCACTTAAGCCTGATAGAAAACTGTTCTTACAGATACAGGCCCTTGTCTTTGAATAGGAGTATAATTTAATTGAAACAAATCTCTGCAGTCGAGATTTTATAATTATTACTTGTTGGCAGATAAGCTGCACTCCCTTTGCTCTCACTGAGTAACTTTGATTTATGCCACAGATTGATAGAGATGTACTCTTGGTGTAACTTAACTTGGGTAATAACTTTTTCAATGTGACTGGGTGTTTTTGATGATGTAAAAAAAACCTGGCTGTTAATGTGTTTGTTCATGAGCAGCAGCTCATTGGATCTGCATTAATTGGGCCCATTTTCCAGAGGATATGACAGTAAAGAGTAATTCCTTGCATGGAATGTATGAGGCAATCATAGTAGTGGCTTCAGCATGGGATTAGAAGGATCGAAACAGGGAGAGATACTCCTACTCCAAGGTTTTTCTCAGTCTGGTCCCGGTAAAACTCCTCTCCCCTTCTCTGGTAGTCAGGCTTCCAAATCTCCTTGTAAATCTCTTCCCCCCAGACCAGTGAGTGGCTTGATAATTTTTGAGAACTTCTTGACGAGAGAATACACCCCAAGGAAAGAGTGGCAGTCCTTAAGGTTAGGGCGCACCTCTTCAGCTGAGAATCTTATGTTGGCTCTAACTATTCTAAAGCTTCCTCTGCCGCCAACCCTTCTGCAGGCCCGCAGAGGTGGTTAATGCGAACCCTTCCAGCCTACCAAAGACCTTGTAAGATACAGTTGATGGCAGATCCTCACCTGCTACAATTATCTCCTTAGCAGCTCAAGGAGCACTTTTGATGGGTAAAACCAGATAGTGCCCTCAGCCTCCCCCTCCACCTAGTCCACTACTTTCAACTTGATTATCTACGAATGCAAATAATTCAGCCTCAGAGGTTGAGTGAGAACCCTGAGTACTCCCTTAGGCGATCTACCTCTCAGCGAAGACTCTACTTCATTTGATATTTATCCTAGGCGGTCTCATTTTAGCCTGCATGCTTCCTATAGAAACCTTGGATTGTGCTATTACATGCCCACATTTTACGCATCTTTATTGGAGCAATTGCTCTCCAATAGAATCTTGTGTGGATTCTGCGACACCTTCATGTTCCCTATTGAGCATGGAGATTCTGCGAGACCTTCGTGTTCCCTATTGAGCATGGAAAAGGACATCATTCTCTTTTCGATGTTAAATGCTCACTACATGGCACCCTTACGTGCTTGATTCTTATCGCTCATTCGTGCTCACTTGTAAGAGATGTTAGTGGGTCCTATGGTGCCAGCCACTGTTTATAATTAAATTGATTAAACTGTGTGGCCTCGCTCCTTCACCTTGACTTAGGGCATAGAACCAAGGGTTAGTCAACATTTTATATGGTGCTATCCCCTCAACCTTTTAGCAATCCTGATGGCACTCGTTTGTCTTTTTCTCAAGAGGCCATAGGCCATTCCTCCCTGACCCCAATACTGTTATTTTTCATCTGCATGACATTAGTATGAAGAACCTATATGAACCTTAAAAAATTTTCTTACTAGCCTTGGCTTCAGCATAAACGGGTTTATGAAATCATAAATTTTCACACTGTATTTCAATACATTCTGACAATTGAAGGAAAGTCTCCTTTTCCTTAGTGCCTGAATTCATAACGAAGACTCAGAACCCCGCCATTCACTCCAGGCTGCAATTTGTTGTTAGGTATAGGGAGTTGCAACCATCTCCTGGCATGAAAGTAAAGCAACAAGAGCGTAGTCGCAGCGGATAGTGACACTAGAATCATCCCAAACTTGCCCTCTTGGAGTCTGCCTACCCCGCCACCCGCCTATAACTAGGCACCTCATAAAATCTTGGTTTCCAGCTTTGCTGAAATCCTACTACTATTAAAGTCCTTGGGTTTATATATTATGGAAAATGCAATTTACTTTCCAAATGTTTATTTTTTTTTTTTTTTTACCCTTTATGATGTGAGCCTTGACAAGAATTTAGCTCTTAAGCATTTGTCATCTCTACAAGCACTGATATTTTGACATTTGATTTTCAGCTTGTAAAGATAATTTTGTTCGGTAGTAGGACACAAAATATGCATTGGGACTAGATGTCATTATTCATGGAGTTGGACGCTTCCTAGAATCTGATTTGTATTTCATTTTGCTACTATTTACTTGAAAGCCAGCCATTCAAATGGCTGTAGTTTTCTGGTGGTGTTAAGACCCTTTGTAAATTTTGTACCCCAATAGTTACAATTGGAATAATATCCATTCCTTTGGAAACAAGGTGCATTGTTTTATTTCTTAGAAATTTCTTGAAATTTTAAACTAAATAGGAGTTGATAATTTATGTTCATCATTGCGTTAGCCCCGTTGTCATCAAACCTAAACTAATCGAAGTAATGTAAGCGTTGTAATTGACCAAAATATAAATATAGAGAAACTTTTTGTCCAATTGTTGATTACCAAGTAATAGAAAAAAATGTTCAAGCCCAGAATTAGTACCATACACTATCCTCTCAAGACTTTCCTACAGCACTGTTTAAAATTTTGGAGTCTTCCAGTGTAAGGCTACATCCCAAGTGTCAATTTTTGTATGGGCTATATTCTGTCTACCTGTTTTTGTATGGGCTGTTTCCAATGTACCTATTTTAGTATGGGCTATGTTCTACCAATTTTTGTATGGGTTATGTTCTATCTACCTATTTTCATATACCATTCACTAAAAAATACACTAACATATGCATTACGTGCTGGTTTCCCTTCGTGGTTAATGTGTATTCGAAGACTCATTTTCTTATGAATAAATGCAATACTATACTGTAGGTGTTCGAGATAGCAATTGAAATGCTAACTTGATGTGAATTCAATGTAATTTGATTATATAATAAACTGTCCCTAGTGATACAAGGTGTATTATCAGCTACTGAAGTGTCCTACTTTAGTCCTCCTGTAATTTTTTTTCTATTTGCAGATGCAAAGGTTTATGAAGATTAATAATGACAAAGTCCAGTACCAAAATATTTGACACTTGTGAATATGACCAGTAAATACTATTAAATTGGCTAAAAGAAGCAGCAATTCACTGGTGTAAAGGAAAGCGTAATTTTGCTGCCGCATAGGAAGGATGCAAGATAAGAGAAGTGGTAAATAAAACTGTAAATTAGTTGTCAGATGTGCATGGAAAATAAATCCGTATATTACTATAGTTAACATACTACTTAGTTTTTTATCTCTTGTATGTGCAATTTGTTTATACTTAGAAATAACTGTTACATGAATTCACTATTAGTAAAGCCTTCTGGTCAGGCCTCAAAGAACAGTGAAGTGAAACAATGTCAGTTGTGAATGTAGATGGAGGAAAAACTTTACTGATACTGAAATTGAAATATACTAACCAGAAAATCTTTTATTAATTTACTTTGATTTTGCTTTAAAGTTAAGCTGTAACAAATGTTTTATCTACAAATTGAGTTTATAAATTTGTGTCTTGAATCTTTAATTCCAAGAGTTAATATTTTTACTTCAGAGTAATTTTCTATGCATTTGGAATTTTAGTGTTGACCACATCTTCAATAAGTTTTCTTTATGGAAAGTCAAAAAAATTTTGTATCTCTCTAGTGTGTTATTGTTCTATGAACTTGGATCATATGAACTGGCTAATGTAGCTAGGGAGCAGTCTAGTGTGGATTTATAAATTAGTGAAATATTTCAGTTACTCTTCAAATTGAAGTTGAGACAGCACCAATTTGGAAAATTTGAAGTGGGATTGGAGGCAAAGGTTCAAACTTGAAATGTGAGTGCAGCTGAAGGGAAGCTATAATGGCTATCTATTAATGGCAAGAGTGAACTGAGGAGTGTATGAAAAATACCCTCCTGAATTAAGGTATGTAGTTCTGTTTTGAAGCTCCCCAGATAGTTATATTCCAATCTTGTTTGCTTTGACTGGCCACTATAAGTGAAACATTGGGCAAAAAAAAAAAAAATCTAACAAAACTTGTACAGTTAGTTGAATTAATGTTTTAGAAAAGATTTTGTACCTAACTTGAACCTGCTAGCTTGCATACATAATAGAGGGCTTGGATGAAAATTGAGATCGATGAGTTTACCCCCATTGCCTTTGCGCATGGTGTAATCAGAAGGCTATAGGTATTGGTTTTGAAAAAATGTTTGAGGGGATAGTTTAGTTTGTAACTGACAATTCTTTTGTATTATAAAATACATGAATATTTTTACGCAAGCTAGAATTTGTCAATGCTTTAGGACCAGTAAAACCCCATGAGGAAATCTAGGCTTTGTCAATGCTTTAGGACCAGTAAAACTCCATGAGGAAATCTAGGCTTTGTCAATGCTTTAGGACCAGTAAAACTCCATGAGGAAATCTAGGCTTTCTAGTTTCACCTGGTATTAAAAGTAGGCTCTTGTTTACAGTATATTAAAAGTAGGCTCTTGTTTAAGTACTTATATTGTGTGAAGTAAATTAATTGGCCATTTTAACAAGCTTCCCTATAATTTTAATCATTTGGAAGGCCGTCTCATTAACCCACTCTTAAACATTGAATGTTTGTTTGCCATTACTGTACTGTACAGCCATAATTATATGAAATCAACTAAAAATATTTGAATGCATAGTGTTTTATGGTTGGAATGAAAAGTTTGAAGCAATAGAAACAAGGTATTTAATATACCCATTACCCTTAAAATCCTGTAATTAAAGCTTAAATTTTTGGGAATTGAAGTCTGTGAATTATAATTATTTTGCGCTGTTATATTGGATAATCATACTGAAAATAATTTTTCTTTTTTTTTAATAATTTGCTTTTCAAGTTCAAGAGCTAGAATCATTTGGTCTGGGAAATTATATTAAATTTCTCTAACAGTCTTTTCCACCACATTTATATATATCTTCCCTCACTTTCCAAAAATTATGAGTAAAAATTGTTAATATGAAGTTGAGCAAGTAAAAATAATTAATATGAAGTTGAGTGCTGTAATATGGGTGCATTAATATATACTTGGGTATTGATTATTCCTTTACAATATTAATTTGATTGAACAATAAGAAAAATTATAGTGGGCAAAATACTGTATAATGATCTCATAAGCTACAATACTGTATAATGATCTCATAAGCTATTACTAATATAAATTTTCAAGTAATATTGGAAAAATGCATTCTATCAATTTAACAAACTTTTTTAAGGCATATTTTATTTAGTAACTAAATATCAAAATAATAACCTGCTCTAACAATTTTATAGTGTTGTCTAGGAGTTATGAAAACTTAAACTAATTCTTCAGGTAATCATGAAAATTACTTATGAACTATGATTGTTTTAGATTATATTTATTAATGGACTGTACATAATAACCCTGATTACCAAGTAACAAATTTTATTTAATATAGCATAAACCTTAAGCAGGAGTATTACAATACAACTAATTCTATACATTTAATTGCAGGGAAAGGAAGGATGACAAGGGAAGAATAATTAGCATAATGTTGCCAACGGGAATTTCATCGGAGAACGAGATTGCTTCCCACTAAAGGAGATATATTGGGGGGAAAAATCAAACATTGCAGAAATTAATAAGAAACATTGGGCATAAAAGGAAGAAATGTAATGAAATTCATTTACAGATGGAGAAAAATAAGCTGACTATATAAACACTAAGAGAATAAAAAATACATAATACCTTGATTTTTAAAATACCGTTTAATAGATTGTCTAGGTGAAATGTTCTTTTTCTACTGTGTGCACTTTTGTTCTAATGATGTTTTTAATAGTTTATTAAGAGATATTGCAATTTATTAATGAGGTCACTTCCCTATTTTAAATCTTACTTTTCGTTTTTCCTCTAGGCTATATCGATGGGTTAAATCTTGTTGTATTTTACTAATTTTTATTTTCCTCTTCTTCCTCCTCCTCATTTGTCTTCTCATTTCTCTATGCTTCTCAACTCTTTACTTGTGTGTGAGGAGGTTGGGTTTTCTCTTACCCCCTCAATGTTTTCGGTTTAATTTTCATAATCCTTACTTTTCCTTCAGGTCCTGTAACTTCTCTTTTTGGTTTAACTCATCTGTACCAAGTACATACCCAGCTTTAAGAAGTTTTCCTAGGTTACCTGAAATGACAAACATTAATTACTCACACTAAAATTTGGAGTTTAGCAGAAACTTAGGACTTGTGCACTCTATATTATTTCAATTTTAAAAGTAAGCACCAATCTGTGAGTATAATTAACATAATGATAAAGAAATAGTCATACAAATTTAGCTAAGTTATATATATAATCTACACAGTCCAATTCACCTGCTCACTTGCGTAGGCAATTTAACATCACTTGGCTGCATGCAAGACTTGCAAATAGATGAGGTAAGGTTGACTAGCCATAAAGCTAAATGTTTGTATAATTAGTAAAATTCAATTTGCTTTCAAATTATCAATTGTTCTAACCTAATACAAACCCTCCAGCTCTTTACTACAGAACCTTGCCCTTCTTATGTGGGTGCAAGTCCTACCCAACTAGAAGGTACTGTACAATAATGACCAGGGAGATAGCACTTCAGAAAAGCTTAATAGTCGTACACTGACTAGGTACCTTGCTAACTCTCGAATATAAGCGAGAGCTAAAGGCCAGGCCCATCAGTGTGAATGCATGAGAATTACGCATTGTGACGACCCAGGACAAGTATTCTTGGAGAAATACTCCGTTTACTGAACCTGGACATTACCTGGCTCCACCTCCAGAGTATATAAGGGGTATAGTTTTACCTAAAGACAGAGGAAGCAAGCTTGAAGAGTTCAGTAGGTGCTGTATCTCAAGAGAGGGGAAGATGATGAACCAAGACCAGTCACTCTTTCATCCCAGACTAACTTCGAGGTAAGATCTGCCAGCTACCAACTCCTAGTTGTCCTAGAAGGAAGCCGAGGTTTCTAAACAACATGTTGAGCAGCCACCAGGTTGTGGGCAGCAAAGGTCATTAGACACTTCCAAACACCCACTTTCAGTACCGGCACCACAGTAGTTCCTTTAGAATGCTAGGGATGTGATTATGCCCTAACATCAAGAGCTCTGGGAAAGTGAGGAGTGTCCAGATGAAAGGCCCAATTAGTGACCCTGGATTCCTGATGACTCCACCCTCACTAACAACTTGTTGAAGTGTAGGCGAGCTCCTTTGGTTCACATGAGATGACTGCTCAGAGCCCTCACAGGGTACAGTAACAATTGGTTTGGGTCGCAAGTTTACATAGTATGGAGTCTCAATTAGGATTGCCCAAATCTAGGATCTGCAACAGCTGGATTTTGAGTCTTGACAAAAAAAAACTCTGGGATGAAGTTCAGTGTTACCTGGCCCAAGCCCATTGAATGAGTGACATATACCATGCAACTTGTTAACTCTTTGCAGAGGCTAGTGCGAGGAGGAAGACAGTCTTAAACATAACGGCGTGATCTGATGACTAACACAATGGCTCATAAGGTGCTCTTCCACAGTGGTCTGCAACTAAGGAGAAGTATCCTGAAAATTGCGCATGAGGAGTGATATTTTCATCAAGGAGGAAATGTTGCCTCCGCTTAACCTAAAAGCAAGGCTCAATGCTGAGCGGTAGCCATTCCCCACCTCACGAAGGTATAACAAGAACTCTGGAATCACTGGGATAGTGGTGTCAAGAGGAGCAATGTTCCTTCCACAATACCAACCAACAAAAAAATTGCCCTCTTTGGCTGATAGACTGCAGAAGATAACTCCCAGAGGTATCCAGACATCCTCTTAGCTACTACTGCTAAAAAACCTCTCGACGAGACGCTGGATAACCTACAAGAGTAACAAAGCTACTGCATTATGGTAAATCTTTGAAAGTGGTTGTTTGAATAGCTCTGGAAGTGGAGGAAGCTCCCTCGACACCTCTGAGAGCAGATGTAGAGCCTGGAAACCAATCTGCCTGTTGCTACATCAGAGCTACAAGGGTCAGATTTTGCGATGCCCTTACTGTGTTCAGAGGCCTCCTTACCAGGCAGAAAGGAGGATGCATAAACGTTTAGATTAACCACTGATGTTGGAAGGCTTCTTGCTGAAATGCCTGGGGATCTGGTACTGGAAGCTTCCGGTTGAGGGACGTTGGGAACAGGTCTATTGTCATCGAGTCCCACAAAGTAAAGACTTTTTTGGCTATATGATAATTCAAAGACCACTCAAGAGGCAAATATCCAATTCTTCCGGCTTAATTTGTCCTTCAGGACATTCTTGCCTGGCTGATAGGAGTCTCGAGTTTTCTTCCATCCAACTTACAATCTATACAGTTAGATGGAATAGTTGCTGAGAGCTGTTGGATTGTTTGAAAGTTAGTATGGATGCTCTTATTTCCAGGAGGTTTATCTGGCAATGATGGTCAGACTCTACCACAGTCCGGAGGCCATGTGCTGAAACAGAAAAGGCCCCACCCTTCTTATGATGCACCTGTGTAGAGCATCAATTCTGGGGGAGAGAGAAGGTCTACTTCCCTGAGGAGGCTGGTGTCTAACACCCACCAACTGTTTTACTCCAGCCCGACTGGAACTTAAAGGTTAGGGGAGGGGGTTGTTATGCTGAGACCAATATGTCTTCAGCTGCCACTGGAGAGAACACATGTGAAGACAGCCATTGGGCACCAGACGCTCTAGGAAGGTCAGGTGTCCAAACAGGCGAGGTCGCTGGTGTGCTGGTAGCGAGTCTTGCATCAGAAAGGGGCGCATGCCCGCTTTAGCCTCTATTCTGCTTTCAGACAGAAAGACTTTGCCTAGTTAGGTATCTCCATTTTGAGATATACCAATTTCCAAGATGCTTGCAAGAGGACTTCTTGTGATTTACCAACTTCTTGTGATTTACCAAGATCCCCGATTGAAGCAAAAGGGTCTCCACCGAGTCTGCTAGAATCATAGGTAACATAGAAGACAAATACCGTTCTTGTGAGTCCAGGTCACTACAAAGGAAAAGATCCTTGTGAACACCTGGGGGCTGTGGACAGGCCAAAGCACAGCACCTTGAACTGGTATATTCTTTTGTTCAGGATGATCTTTAGGTACTTCCTTGATGCTGCATGGATTGGGACTAAATCTTAGGTACTTGCATGATGATGGATGAATTAGGACCTAGAAGTTCATATCCTTTAAGTTCAGTGTTACCAGGAAGTCCTAGTCAGACCATTTCTATTGTCTTATCTTGAACGGATTATGTTGAACAAACTTGTTCAGGGCAGAGATCGATAACTGGTTTCCAGCCTCCAGATGCCTTTTCTACAAGAAAGTTGACTTTAGAAGCCTGGGGACCCATCTAGGACTTCTTGGATAGTATCCTCTCTCACTTTGTCTGGACTTCTGCTTGTAGGACTTGTTCCTTCACATAGGAACACATCACTGGATGACGAGTCAGAGGAGAATAAGAGAGAGTGAATGGGACGTGGTAGACCATGCGGAGGACAGAGACCGACCAAAGTTTGGCTCTGTGTATCGTCTACCTCTGACATCTGCTCTATAGGCATCCTCCCAGCAGTGTACGGGTAGGAGGAATAGACCCCACCTAGCAGGTATGCCTAGGTCTACCTCCTCCGCCTTGTGCCCCTCTAACATGAAATGGATGCTTGGGGTCTTGCTTCCTGAATTTTGATTGCTTGGGGACATGCAACCATATATTGTGCCCCTGACTTTTTGATGGAGACTATCTCCATCGCCCTGTGGAGGAGGAAGTCTCGACTTGCCTTCCTCAAGCTCTCAGCAACTCCATAGATATCTTTCATGTCAAAAAGGGAAGGATACATTGCGCAGTTTGAGAGCTTCTCTTCTCAGCACGTCTTTGGAATCTTGAGACGACGGAGTCACGTCATCTCAGAAAAGAGACTCCCTTAAAGACAAGGGTGATGCTGCTTCACAGGGAAAGTGACAGTGTCCTCTGAACCTAAGGGTTGTCCAGGGGTAAAACAGCCACCAGTCTTACTTGATCCTCTGGAGTAGGAAACTACCAAGCAGAGTTAATGGGGAGGGAATGAGACGTGAAAGAAAGAAGTTGGGACTTCTTAGCTTTCGAAGAAGACCTCGAAGGAGAGGAATCCCTCTTGGCCTTCTACTTCAATTGCCTACTAAACCCCATCCACTGGGAGGATAGCCACTCCCAACACTCATTACAAGGAGATTCCTGCAAGCAAGAATGGCCTCTGCACGCAGGACATAGGGCATGCGGATCAGTCTCCGAGGCCGACAGAATAGCACTCACTCTTGTAAAAGAAAAAGTAATAGTTTGTATTAAAAATATCAAATTTGGAAATAATTTGTATTTTTCCTATCATACAAACCTGAAGCTATTTATAATAGGGTATTACTTTCGGCGCTGCTGAAAGACGAGCCATGATAATTTTAGTGAGGGATAACTACCCCATCCGCTAGTTAGCAGGTGGGGGGTGGGGTAGACTGGCTACCCCGCTCACTCACACCTCTCGGCTGAGTAACCACTTTGCTTTATGGCAGGACTTGTCGGGGGACAGGGTGGCGAGCCAATTTGTATAAGTAGCTTCAGGTTTGTATGTTAGGAAAAATACAAATTATTTCCAAATTTGTTATTTGTTCCGACATACATACAAACCTTCGCTATTTATAATAGGGTGACATACTCTTAGAAGGGAGGAAGTCCACACCAACTGGCCTTGGTCATGACCCGGGGTCCTCTCTTATATCGATCTGTGATCGAAAGTAGAAGGGACCCTACCCTCACTAATATCAAGTGCCGATATGAGGTAATGCACTGATAGCGGCCTGCAGAAGCTTGTGTGTGAGTGGAACTAACAGTGTGGCTTGTCCTTAACATAGGAACTCGAGTACAGATCCTAATGTTCTTAAGACTTACCCAATACCCTCCCTCAAAAATGTATTGGGGACGTAACAAAGTATTCTTCTATACTTAGGAGGCACAAGGGAAATGGGTCTTACCTGCAGCGGAGTGAGGTCAGCTATGCCGAGGCTTGCGGAGCTGTTTTCCCCAGAGGGGAGAAGGTGAAAGGAAGAATATTCTTACTCACTCACCCCAGACTAATCCGGGTAGCCTCAGCCCTCAGCCCTCTGCTACTTGTCCATCAAGGAGCCTGAGGTGTTTAGACCATTTGCTGTGCGACCACCATAGGACCAATGGAAAAGGTCTCCATGTTCTTGTGGGTTATGTCGATTGACGCTTCCACACGCCCACTTAAAGTATCTGCACCACAGAGTAGTTTCTTGAACGCCAGGACGTAGCAACGCTAGTGACGTTACGAGCTCTGGGTCTTAGGATGGAGGAGAGTCTAGATTAAGAGTAACCTCAATTGCCTTCTGATCCCAGAGGGGAAGGAAATCCTTGAGGTCCTCCTCTTGACCTTCCCCGTGCTGGTCAACAGCACTGGGTAAAACCCCAGTTGATGGGTTTCCGGTTACCGAACGAAGATTCTTTATTCGAAATGGGCTGCACCTAGGGTACAGCACACTCGGATTTGAGTCTTGGCAATCTACTCAGGGACGCCGCTGAGGATTACTTCTCCCCGTCTCCTAGGATAGGAGACATCAGACATTGGAACGTACAACACACTAACTCTCTTGGTCAAAAGCCCAAGTGAGTAGAAAGGGCGTCTTCCGTGTAAAGAAGCGATCTGCTGCTGGGCCTACGGTTCGTAGAGAGGGGCCTTCAGAGACTGAAGGACCCGAACCGCGTTCCCAGGAGAAGGTCGAGATCTGACGGGGGACAAGTTATCTCACACTTGCATTAAGTAAAGGCATCGATGGGAGAGAATCCCTTTCCACAACATCAGTCACAAAGGACCGAACACTTCGCCTGGAAGACAGACGCTGAAAAGTGTCTGAGGTGCCTAGACATCTCTTCCGTAACCTGTTGGGAAAGGCCTCTCTGCAAGGGGTGGTTTAGGATCGTCCCAGGCGAGAAGTCGAAGCAAAGCTACGGCTTAGGAAAGTGTTCGCATGTGGCTGCTTGGAAGATCGTGTAGTGTAGAAAGATCCCTCGGATCTCCGTCAGGAGCTGCAGAAGGTCCGGGAACCATTCTGCGGGTTGCCATAGCAAAGCTATTGGAGCTCCGTCAGGGGCTGTAGAAGGTCTGGGAACCATTCTGCGGGATGCCATAGCGAAGCTATTGGAGTCATAAGATCCTGCTTATCATGACTTGGCTGAGGACTTTTTCACCAGTCCGAATGGGGGGAAAAAACAAGGTACACTTCTAGGCTACCCCACCGATCTTGGAATACATCTTGTTTGAGGTCCTGGGGAACGGTCGAGTGGGAGCCTAAAGATCAGGGCCGCTGCGAGCGTAACCACAGTCGGGGACCCCACAAAGTTAAGACTTTGGTGGATACAAGATGATTCCAAGACACTAGGAGCCCACTATCTGGGTGAGATTTTGCAAGAACATTCCCATACCAGGAATGACGCGAGCAGATGGGGGAAACTAGTTGTCCTCTGTCCATCTAAGGCTTTGTACTGCTAGATGGTTCTCTAAGAGAGGTGAATGCTAGTACCTTTCTGAATCGGACCAACCGACGAGGATGGAATGGTATGGCATATTGCCCCCCCCCCCACCCCCTCTCTCTCTTTTCTGATGCATTATAGAGAGCATCAGGTCCAGAGGGAAGACGAGAAGACAGGCCTCTTTGCGGAAGCTCTCATCTGCCACCCATCATCCGCGGATTGTCCAGCGGTGAGGGGGGGAGTGCATAGCAATAAACACACCTTGAGATGATGTCGAGACGTGTAACCAAATGCACATTCTTGAAACGAAGGGGAACAGCCTGATCTCCCTCCAACTGCCACTAATCCAGTGTGGTTGGCCAAATAAGACCGATACCAAACGGTAAACCAGTTAAACAGTACAGCTTATGATATAATAGCGAATCTCCATAGAGATCGCTTTCCGGACAAGAGACTGTACGGTAATCACCAAACGCATCCAACCAAACCCAAGAGGGGATTGAGACTTATCTTCAATCTATTGTTGGGTGGGTAAAGATCATAAGTGTACTACTGAGTAGTACCACCAAACTGTGCGCATGACAAGTATACATGGGTAGTTCAACTAGAAAGTCTTGTCCGGAACTCAGTTGGCCAACGTTCGTAATGGAGGTGTGTCCTTCCTAGGACAGAAAGGTTCGTACTTCTCTGTCTCCGATCGGTAAACTAGCATTTATATTAAACGTTCCCTATTAGGGAACTTGAATGCTTCTGAGAAGTTTCCAGCCAAAGCCTTTGTAGGAGACTAAGACTTCCGAACGCGAGAAAGGAAAAAATGCCTATAAGGAGACAGAACGTAAATGCCGTATGTCTGGCTACAGAAAAGTAGCCAAGTAATGTACTGAATAACCAGGTTTAGTAAGGGATATAAATATACAACTTAATAGAACGGAGTTCTAATTGGAAGATGTATATAGCCCTTATTGGCAAAAAGATCGCTTGCACGCATATATGTACTTGTCCATTTGCGCTAGTGCATGCGTATTCTCTGCTTTCAGGAAACGTCTGCAACCAACCCGGTTGTGGGAATAATGTATGTGCGACGAATCGCAACATTATTGCCGCAAGAATTTTGATCGTTGACTAACTAATATTTTCTTGAATGAGAGCGAACATGTCCTCAAACAAAAATATAGTTATAGAGGCGATCATATCCCCTTGGGTTTACCCCTCCTCTTTATATGAGGGGCTAGCCAGTGTTCATTACACAGAAACGGATGTCTGTTTACCCGTGGGCGGGGTTTGAAACGTTCGTAACGTAAAGAAAAGATGCCCACGCTGTTGCTATCGTTCTTTTAACGTCAACTAACAATGTTCCTTCGGGACTAATTGTTCGAAACAATAACCCCGTAAGGAAAGAATAGAAAGTCTCAGAAGACTATTGTGTAAAAAGGCAAGTCGTTATACCCAGGGTACAATGACGGAAAGAAGTGAAGAGAGTAAGGAAGGCTGGCTCAAGAATTGAAGAGACAGTGAAAGATGGAAATGGAAGGTTGTTAAAAGGAGAGGAGGCAAGGAAAAGATGTGCGGAATATTTTGAAAGTTTACTGAATGTTGAGGATAATAGGGAAGCAGATATAATTGCTGTTCCAGGTGTTGAGGTGCCAGTGATGGGAGATGAGAATGAGAGAGAGATTACAATAGATGAAGTGAGGAGAGCACTAGATGAAACGAGAATAGGAAAAGCGTCTGGTATGGATGGTGTGAGAGCCGAGATGTTGAAGGAAGGGGGTGTGACTGTACTTGAATGGTTGGTGAGATTGTTTAATGTGTGTTTTGTGTTGTCAATGGTACCAGTAGATTGGGTTTGTGCATGTATTGTACCACTATATAAGGGTAAGGGAGATGTGCATGAGTGTTGTAATTCAAGAAGTATTAGTTTGTTAAGCGTAGTTGGAAAAGTGTATGGTAGAGTAATGATTAATAGGATTAAGGATAAAACAGAGAATGCAATCTTAGAAATACAGGGTGGTTTTAGAAGAGGTTGGGGTTGTATGAATCAGATTTTTACAGTAAGGCAGATATGCGAGAAATATTTAGCAAAAGGTAAGGAGGTGTATGTTGCGTTTATGGATCTGGAGAAAGCGTATGATAAAGTTGATAGGGAAGCAATGTGGAATGAGATGAGGTTATATGGAGTTGGTGGAAGGTTGTTGCAAGCAGTGAAAAGTTTCTACAAAGATAGTAAAGCATGTGTTAGGATAGGAAATGAAGTGAGTGATTAGTTTCCGGTGAGAGTGGGGCCGAGACAGGGATGTATGATGTCACCGTGGTTGTTTAACTTGTATGTTGATAGAGTGGTGAGAGAGGTGAATGCTCGAGTGCTTGGACGAGGATTAAAACTGGTAGGCGAGAATGACCATGAATGGGAAGTAAATCAGTTGTTGTTTGCGGATGATACTGTACTGGTTGCAGACACAGAAGAGAAGCTTGGCCGATTAGTGACAGAATTTGGAAGTGTGTGTGAGAGAAGGAAGTCGAAAGTTAATGTGGGTAAGAGTAAGGTTATGAGATGTACGAGAAGGGGAGGTGGTGCAAGGTTGAATGTCATGTTGAATGGAGAGTTACTTGAGGAGGTGGATCAGTTTAAGTACTTGGGGTCTGTTGTTGCAGCAAATGGTGGAGTGGAAGCAGATGTACATCAGAGTGTGAATGAAGGTTGCAAAGTGTTGGGGGCAGTTAAGGGAGTAGTAAAAAATAGAGGGTTGGGCATGAATGTAAAGAGTTCCAAAGGAGAAAGTGATTGTACCAACTGTGGTGTATGGATCGGAGTTGTGGGGAATGAAAGTGATGGAGAGACAGAAATTGAATGTGTTTGAGATGAAGTGTCTAAGGAGTATGGCTGGTGTATCTCGAGTAGATAGGGTTAGGAACGAAGTGGTGAGAGTGAGAACGGGTGTAAGAAATGAGTTAGCAGCTAGAGTGGATACGAATGTGTTGAGGTGGTTTGGCCATGTTGAGAGAATGGAAAATGGCTGTCTGCTAAAGAAGGTGATGAATGCAAGAGTTGATGGGAGAAGTACAAGAGAAGGCAAAGATTTGGGTGGATGGATGGCGTGAAGGAAGCTCTGGGTGATAGGAGGATAGATGTGAGAGAGGCAAGAGAGTGTGCTAGAAATAGGAATGAATGGCGAGCGATTCTGACGCAGTTCCGGTAGGCCCTGCTGCTGCCTCCGATGCCTTAGATGACCGCGGAGGTAGCAGCAGTAGGGGATTCAGCATTATGAAGCTTCATCTGTGGTGGATAATGTGGGAGGGTGGGCTGTGGCACCCTAGCAGTACCATCTAAACTTGGTTGAGTCCCTTGTTAGGCTGGAGGAACGTAGAGAGTAGAGGTCCCCTTTTTGTTTTTGTTTCATTTGTTGATGTCTGCTACCCCCCAAAATTGGGGGAAGTGCCTTGGTATATGTATGTATGTATGTACAATGACAGGGGAGGCTGCCTCCATCAAACGGTAGAACAGAGTTTAAGACCATAACCTCGCGGTTTTGTCTTGGATAGAGTGCATGCTCTCGTAAGGCTTACGGCCTTCACGAAGTTTAACACCCATTGAAGTTTTGTAAAAACTTCTCAGGAACGAGTCTCCCGAAAAAGGGTGAAGTCTCGTATGCGGGGGTTTGCTTCAAGAAGGACAGACATAATTGCCATCGACCGCTTACCTGAAGAGGTTGCCATCGAACGCTTTCTCGATAGTGAGAAAACTACCGTCTAATTCAGGCAAGGCCTGCCAGGTGAAATGAACTGCAACGTAAAGCATTTTCATTCCCCGCTCATTTCCATCTGCTAAGCCAACCACTCGAAGTGGGAAGGTGGAGGAAAGATGACGGTGATTCGTTCGAAAACGAAAGGATCGGTGCTGGCAAAACCAGGCTAGCCGATATAATAATCAGCTGGGAGTGTAGAGTGACGTATCAAGTCACACCTTTGGAAGACCCCTCCCATCGAGGGGAGGGGGATGTCGACCATAGAGTTTTCAGAAAATTATGAATCGTGGAAACAGAGAGATTCGAACAAGAACCTAGGGGTTCAGAATCTATTTGTGAATTCCTTTCTCACGACTTTAAGGGATGTTGTGCCGAGAACCCGCAGGAACTCTGTCGCTGATTCCTGATGGAATTCCAGGAATCGTGTTACATGACCAGGACCCAAAGGAACTGTGTCATAGTTACCTGTAGGGATTCGAAAATCCTTAAGCAGCAGGCATCCCTCTGTCATCAGAGTAAACCTCTTGGCTATGGTCACAAGGACCCAAAGGTTCAGCGTGAACTGCGTTGCGAGACCCCGAAGGGTCATAAGAGTTGTTCGTGCACTTCAACAGATTGCATGCACGTGTGCCAATACGGTCGTGTGTTCCTATCCGATCGTGTGCGCGTGCCAATATGGTCATGCGCTCCTATCCAATCGTGTGCGCCAAAATGGTCGTGCATGCGCGCCAATTTGGTCGTGCGCTCTTGCGCCAAACTGTTGGTAGGCGGAAGGGAGCTCGTGGACGCACCTTTTTCGCACGAGGTTGTTTGCGCACCTGGCGTGCATAAGGTTGTATGTGCGCAGTGTGTCACAGGATGTTCGAGCGCATGGCGAACAACAGGATGTTAGAGCGCATGGCATGAACCTGCGCACCATGACCACCATTTTGCTTGCACATGCCAAGACGGTCGTGCGCGCCAAGTCGGTCGTGCACGCCGATTTGGCCGTGCGCGCGAGAGCTCTCAGGTTGGTGAGAGATTGATTGATTGATTGAAAGTTTTCTGGCATCCTGACATCTAAGGTCATTGACGCCAATGGCATTTATTATATATGGAAAATAAAAGAGAATTCAATTAAAACCATAGTTACAATAGTTGAATAGTTTTCAGAAGACCTGCTTCTGAAATAAATCTAAAAATTCTGCTCGCATAGTATGACACATCCTGTCCAAGAATCTTGGCAAGGATGAACCTGCCATCCTCACCTCGAGCCCCAAACAGATGTCTATTTCTTAAGTTAGTAAAATTAGGGCATTCGGTCAACAAATGCCTCGCTGTTAAAGGTACTAAACAGTCCTCACAATACGGTTGGTATTGGCCCTTCAGCAGAAACTCGTGTGTCAACCGTGTGTGACCAATACGGAGACGACAAAGAGTCGTCTCCCATTTTCGGGGTATTCTGTCATACCTCCAAGGTGATATGATATTTGTTACTTCCCTCATTTTATTGCCATCTTGACTATCCCAGTGCTGTTGCCATTTATTACAAACCAATTTCTTGATGTAAGGTAGGAAATCCTTACAGGGAATGGGATACCTCCTTGGTAGCAACTCGGATGCCGCATTCTTCGCCAGTAAATCTGTCTTCCCATTCCCAGACACACCTACATGTGCTGGAACCCTACAAAATCGAACTGTTATACCTCTCCGTCCAATAATAAAAAGCTATTCTAAAATCTTTAAGACTAGAGGATTACTAGAATTAAAAACTTCTAAAGCTTGAAGAACACTCCTTGCATCACTAAATATTGTAAAATTACCCTCCTTTTCCAAAGCTATTGTCTCAATAGCGGTTAGTATGCCATACAGTTCGGCAGTAAATATGGAAGCTGTTAGAGGAAGAGCACCTCTACAATTAAAATTATTATTATGTACTCCAAATCCAACGACAGCATCAGATTTGGAGCTATCAGTATATATAAAAGTCGATCCCCTATGTTCTTCAACATGTTCCATAAAAAGAGACCTGGATTCTAAGTCAGTCATATTCTTCTTAACTCCAATAAAGTATTTACTAAAGATACGTCAGGTAATTTCCATGTTGGTGAGAGAACTCACTGCTACGCTCACCCAAAGATTCATAATACTGTAGCTCAAGTGTTGTGTGAGCGCGAACGATCAACACAACGAGAGTTTGGAAACTATCATAAAAAAAATGACTCGGGTCACGAGAACCCGAAAGATCAGCGTGAGCTGTGTTGCACGAACCCTAATGGTCAGAGCAACGAGAAACCGAAGTTTCCCTGTCACTAAACACCGAAGTGTCGGAGTGACTAAAGTTACGAGAGCCCTAGAGTTCAACGTAACTGATGTTACGAGACCCCGAAGGTTTAGCGTAACGAGAAACTGCAGTTTTCCTGTCACAACACACCAGAGTGTTAGAGTGATTAAAGTTACGAGAGCCCAAGGGCTCAGCGTAACTAATGTTACGAGACCCCGAAGGGTCAGCGCAACGAGAAACCGAAGTTTCCCTGTCACAAAACACCGAAGTGTCAGAGTGACTAAAGTTACGAGAGCCCAAGGGTTCTGCGTAACTAATGTTACAAGACCCCGAAGGGTCAGCGTAACGAGAAACCGAAGTTTTCCTGTCACAAAACACCGAAGTGTCAGAGTGACTAAAGTTACGAGAGCCCAACGGTTCTGCATAACTAATGTTACGAGACCCTGAAAGATCAGCGTAACGAGGAATCGAGGTTCCTCTGTCTCGAGAACCCGAAAGGTCGGCGTGATTGATGGCACACGTTCCCGAAGGCTCAATGTTACCATCGTTACAAGAGCCCGAAGGTTCAGCGTAACTGAAACCCGAAGGTTCAGCGTAACTGAAACCCAAAGGTTTCGAGCGGAGTCCAGAAGGACTCCTACTGTCATGAGAACCAGCAGGATCAACATGACAAGAGCCCGAAGGCTCAAACGATCATGCCAGCCCAAAGGGTGATGAAACGAGACCCCAAAAGCTCAAGGAGAACCAGCAGGTTCAAGATAACACCTCCGCATAAGAGGTTTGTTCTCCCTTAGGAGAAAGTCGCTTAAGACAAGGCTCTCACTCCGCCCCTGAAGGATAACCATAAGCGTAGGGATAACCTGCTTAGGAGAAAGCTCTGCCACCGCCCCTGGTGGATCAGCAAGCTCCTACAAGTTATTTCTCGCGAACGAGAGGGAAGTTCTCCCGAAGGAGATCGCCTAAGACAAGCTTTCTCCCAGCTCCATGGGAATAAAGCGTAGGCGTAAGAAACTCTCTCCCGCGAACGAGAGAGAAGTCCTCCCGAAGGAGGACATCGCCTAAGGCAAGCTTCCTCCCAGATTCTAAAAGCGTATTGAGAGAGAGAGAGAGAGAGAGAGAGAGAGAGAGAGAGAGAGAGAGAGAGAGAGAGAGAGAGAGAGAGAGAGAGAGAGAGAGAGAGAGAGATTGATAATGCAGATTTGGAATGCTTCAGTTTCTAAAAGTGTATGAGAGAGAGAGAGAGAGAGAGAGAGAGAGAGAGAGAGAGAGAGAGAGAGAGAGAGAGAGAGAGAGAGAGAGAGAAGTTCCCTCGAAGGAGGAACTTCAAGTTGAAGGTTGACAGCAAATGCTACCTCGTAATGAGGGCAGCTCACGAGCTACCACACGTGTACTACGTCGCCGTTACCTGTGAAAAAAGAAAAGAAGGAGAGTTATCAATTACAATTCATGCTCCGTTGCACAAAATACATTATTCGGGGAATAAGACACCTTCCTGAAAGATAATTCCTCGAAAGGGAGCTGAACTGTTATAAACTTTAATTCTGTAATGAACAAACACACGGCAGTGTTGAGAACCTGCCGAAGGACAACCACCTTACGGCGGAGGCAGTTGGATACAATGTAAACAGCGCTAAAGTTACCCGTATCTAACAACGTATACTTCCATTTATACATATATTCACTTAAATATATCTAAGATAAATGAAAACACACAAGAAAACCAAAAAAAATGAATAACATCTAGGCCAGTCTTTGCGGGAGAGAAGGACAGAATGTCCGTCCTCTACCGAGCCAAAAAGTAAAGTGGTTACTCAGACGAGAGGTGTGAGTGAGCGGGATAGCCAGTCTACCCCAACCCCCACCCGCTAACTAGCAGATGGGGTAGTTATCCTTCACTAAAATTATCATGGCTCATCTTTCAGCTGCGCCGAAAGTAATACCCTATTATAAATAGCAAAGGTTTGTATATGTGTCAGAACAAATACAAAATGACCTCATATCACCAGTGTGTTTCTGTGAGTATTTTACCGAAATATATATAGATGGTAAAGAACGAACAGATTTGTATTAGGCTTTGGAACAAGAGTAATTTTAATTATCCTACAAAGGCTTGTTATCTCAATAATTGGCAGTACTACTTTTTCAAACTAATTAAATCACTTTAACTTATAAAAAATTTACCTTCTCAGTTAGTATACAGTACCTTATAAGTGTCTTGACTACTAGTCTATTTTCATTGTTTCTTTTATGGGTTCAAAACATTAAAATTTACTGTACTGTACTAGATTTTCTAACATATATTCAAATAGTTAACTGGTCTGAAAAAAAAACCTATTAAATTTCAAAACATGAGTCAAAAAAGAAAACTCCATACAACATACCTCCAGCACATTTTCTTGAGCATTAGTATTAAATTTCCTCAAAACTTCCTGGATATAAACTTGTGAAGGCCAAAAACCTTTAGCTTTTTGACAGTGATGTCACTTATTACTTTTATCCTTCCGTTCAACAGCAAAATTTTATGTCACTTATTACTTTTATCCTTCCTTTCAACTGCAAAATTTTTTCTCAATCTTGAAAGACTTTACAACTGAAGAGTTCTAATCAGTGGAAGATTTGTAAATCGTTGAAAGTTTGTTCATTTTTCTCAACCTGTTCTCATGACCACCTGGAAAAAATTGTTGTATTTAGTAAGAATTCACTAATGGAGAATATATACTGTACTACTTTCAAACATATCCAAAATACCAAGAAAAATTAACTTCTATCATGCAAGAAACTATCTGAAATTTAAATCCACTAAAATCTTTATCTGTTCTCAATATTCATGAACTTTGGAATTTAATTAGAGAGTTTCCAAGAATTCCAGGGTAAGGATGGATTGGTTTGGATTTGTGGGTTCAGGATAAGGATAAAATCTCCCTAAAATCTTGCATCTTCATTAGCATCTCAACCATGCAATAAAATGACAGCCGTTTTAAATATCGAAAACATTTTCACAATAGGCAGAAGAAAAAAAAAAAAAAAAAAAAAAAAAAAAAAAATATTGTCTAAATAGCCTAGCGGCAGGATCTGCAGAAAACCCTGGGAAACTTAAGTGATGGTACAATAGAATGATATAAAACAAGCCCTGCAAGGGTCCAAGGAAATGCTGCAAAGATATTCAAGAGCACTGCGCTAATGAATTGATGATAACACCCTACAGAGGAATTATAGCTTAGCTTGTAAACTTTTTCTTGAAATAACGACAGGCACTCACAGTATGATGGATTTTCCAACAAACAATAACATTTTGGCTTTAGTTTAAACAGTTTTTAAACAGCAACTCATAGCTTTAAGGACCTTTGGTAATGACACCAAAAAGACCAGCAACTAGCAGTCCAACAAAGTTGGAACAAGGACAAAAAAACCATAAAAACTTAAAGAGCCACTGAAAATCTGTCCAATAATTTCCAAGACATACCGAACCCTTCTCTATCAGTCAACATTAAGAATGAAATGACTAAAACTCCAATCATCGAAGACCAAACACCAAACCACCATTAAAATTAAATAAAAATGTGTTGTATGCAAACTAAATTAAAATATTTGATAATTATTGTGAGTCACATCTCCTGCATACTATGTTGCTATTATACGAAGTGGAAAAATGGTAGCAAATAAGTCGATTGCCTATGCAGTACTGTATTATACTATGCAACCAGTCCAATTTTCATTTTCAGAGAAAAAGCAAAATGCAGGAAATGTATCTAGTATCAAACAAATTGAAAAAGACACCTAAAATAGGAAACTCAAGCATATCAAAACCCAAACAGGTTCATCACTAACTTGGCTGGTAAGCGAGTACTGTTGTGTCATTATTAACTTCACAATAGACAGCTATCCTCTAATTCCCCTTGAACTAAAAATTACTTTCCTCATGTGCTATGAGCAAAGAAGGGCAGTCATTCTGTTTACAACGTAGAAACTTTACTGCTGCGCAATGTATACCTCCAAGTTCTTTGATCCCTAACTGAAACATACTTCGTGAGAGGAACCACGAGATATCTCAATCGTCACAATGGTTATTGTAAACCCTGTGCAGAACTGTTAACTAACCGAGCAGGTAAGCTAACTTGATAAACCCTTATGGAAGGGGGACATCATGACATAGCAGCAGCAGAGAAAACTGAAGGGGAAAATCATTAAACAATCTAGTGGTTAATGAACCACTAGATTGTCTCATTACTTTACCACCTCCCCTTTAAACCGCACCTATTCCTGCCTACCCTCGTTGTTTTCCAACTTCCTCTTGATGTATGATTTTCTCTTTATTTATGAAGTTTGAGAACTTGGGAGATTCTCTTCTATTTGCATTGATAATGTACTAAGCAAGATGAACTTACCTAAAATAAAGGAACTTGTTCCCCTCTCATCGTTCAGAAACCACCAGCCAAAGCCTTGCTCTCAAGTTCGTAAAAAAGGTAGGCAGCTCATTTCCACACCTGAAAATATTGTCATTAATGTCTGAAAATATATAAGACATGAATTGATATATTCTAAAGCTTAAGTACTAGATCAATCATTTCCTATGTACACTGACAAATAAATTTAGTCTTATGTATTCAAAAAATACAATATTTATAATTTTTTGAGTAGCAAATACTATACTATGAAAACTGTTCATAAATCATATTTCTACAGATTGAAAAATACCTGATCAAGAGCCTTCTAAAAACATGCATTCTTTTTAGTTTTCAACAACTTTACATACAGATTAGATTTTACATGAAAAATGCATATTACTAAGTACACTATAAAAAACATTAATATCTTCATAAAGTCTTGATAAAAAAAAAGTAACTTTCATACTTACCTTTTCCTATTTAAAGAAGTGTCAACTTATTACCTCAAAAATTATTATAACATCTTCTATCAAGAAGAAGAGAGACTTGCATATAAAAACCACAAATGTCATAAATTTTCTTTGATAAATCAGTCAAAATCTGAAAAACAAATCACAAAAATTAGGTAATTTGCTTTATCCACCTATTTCTTAGGCTTTCATAAGAAATGGTAAATCTAAATGAATAATTAATTTTTATTTTTTCCAATTCTGTACTGTAAGCTACTGAACACTTTACATTAAGAAATAAGCTTAAAGACTGAGTAAATAAAGTTAATTTTCCATGAATGTTGAAAAATGTTATTTTTATTAGTAAAATAAATTTTTGAATATACTTACCCGATAATCATGTAGCTGTCAACTCCGTTGCCCGACAGAATTCTATGGAGGGATACGCCAGCTATCACAATACTAGAAGGGGGTGTACTTACCAGCGCCACCTGTGGCCAGGTACTCAAGTACTTCTTGTTGACACCTCCTCAATTATTCCTCGGTCCACTGGTTCTCTATGGGGAGGAAGGGAGGGTCGATTAAATCATGATTATCGGGTAAGTATATTCAAAAATTTATTTTACTAATAAAAATAACATTTTTCAATATTAAACTTACCCGATAATCATGTAGCTGATTCACACCCAGGGGGGTGGGTGAAAACCAGTGTACAAGATTAAAGGCTAGCTAAGTATCCCATATTTCATATAACAGTTATCTCAAATAACAATGAAATAATAAGTACCTGGTAAGGAAGTCGAATTGAACCGTTACTCTGCCTCTTTTTTAAGTTCGTCTTCCTTACTGAGCGCAGCGTTCCTCTTGGAGGCTGAATCAACCCAAAGGTGCCAAAGTATATGGGGTTGCAACCCCTACTAAAGGACCTCTACAAAACCTCTAACCCAGGCGCTTCTCAAGAATGAATAGACCACCCGCCAAATCAAAAGGATGCGGAAGGCTTCTTAGCCTACCGTAACAACCATAAAAACAACAATAAAAGCATTCAAGAGAAAGGTTAAAAAAGGTTATGGGATTAAGGGAATGTAGTGGCTGAGCCCTCACCTACTACTGCACTCACTGCTACGAATGGTCCCAGGGTGTAGCAGTTCTCGTAAAGAGACTGGACATCTTTAAGATAAAATGATGCAAACACTGACTTGCTCCTCCAATAGGTTGCATCCATTATGCTCTGCAGAGAACGGTTTTTATTAAAGGCCATCGAAGTAGCTACGGCTCTTACTTCGTGGGTCCTTACCTTCAGCAATGCAAGGTCTTCCTCCTTTAAGTGAGAGTGGGCTTCTCTAATCAGAAGCCTTATATAATATGAAACCCCATTCTTGGACATGGGCCTCGAAGGTTTCTTGATGGCACACCATAAGGCTTCTGACTGTCCTCGAAGAGGTTTAGACCTCTTAAGATAAAATTTGAGAGCTCTGACAGGGCAAAGAACTCTCTCTAGTTCGTTACCTACCATGTTGGAGAGGCTAGGTATATCAAACGATCTAGGCCAAGGACGTGAAGGAAGTTCGTTCTTTGCTAGGAATCCGAGCTGAAAAGAACATGTTGCAGATTCGGTCGTGAAACCAATGTTCTTGCTGAAGGCATGAACCTCACTGACTCTCTTAGCTGTTGCAAGGCAGACGAGAAAAAGAGTCTTGAGGGTAAGGTCCTTGAAGGAAGCTGACTGGAGAGGTTCGAACCTAGGTGACATAAGGAACCTTAAGACTACGTCTAGGTTCCAGCCTGGAGTGGATAGACGACGCTCTTTAGACGTCTCAAAAGACTTAAGAATGTCTTGAAGGTCCTTGTTGGAAGAAAGGTCCAAACCTCTGTGGCGGAGAACTGAAGCCAACATACTCCTATACCCTTTAATCGTAGGGGCTGAAAGGGATCTCTCATTCCTAAGATGTAGAAGGAAGTCAGCTATTTGGGTCACAGAGGTATTGGTAGAGGATATAGAATTGGCTCTACACCAGCTTCGGAAGACCTCCCACTTAGACTGGTAGACTCTACGAGTGGAAACCCTTCTCGCTCTGGCAATCGCACTGGCTGCCTCCTTCGAAAAGCCTCTAGCTCTAGCGAATCTTTCGACAGTCTGAAGGCAGTCAGCCGAAGAGCGTGGAGGTTTGGGTGCAACCTGTCTACGTGAGGTTGACGTAGAAGGTCCACTCTTAGAGGTAGAGTCCTGGGGATGTCGACTAGCCATTGAAGTACCTCTGTGAACCATTCTCTTGCAGGCCAAAGGGGAGCAACCAGCGTCAGCCGTGTCCCTTCGTGCGAGATGAATTTCTGCAGAACTTTGTTTATTATCTTGAACGGTGGGAATGCGTACAGGTCGAGATGGGACCAGTTCAGTAGAAAAGCATCCACATGAACTGCTGCAGGGTCTGGAACAGGGGAACAGTACAGCGGAAGTCTCTTGGTTATGGAGGTGGCAAACAGATCTATGGTAGGTTGACCCCACAAGGTCCAAAGTCTGTTGCACACACTCTTGTGGAGGGTCCATTCCGTGGGAATGACCTGATTCCTTCTGCTTAGGCGATCTGCTGAGACGTTCATATCGCCCTGAATGAACCTCGTGACCAGAGTGAGGTTTAGACCTCTTGACCAAATGAGGAGGTCCCTTGCGATCTCGTATAGGCTCCTCGAATGGGTCCCTCCTTGCTTGGAGATGTAAGCCAAGGCTGTGGTATTGTCTGAGTTCACCTCCACCACTTTGCCTAGCAGGAGGGACTTGAAGTTCAACAGGGCTAAATGAACTGCTAGTAGCTCCTTGCAGTTGATGTGGAGTAATCCCTGTTCTTCGTTCCACGTTCCCGAGCATTCCCGTCCGTTCAAGGTCGCACCCCAGCCCGAGTCCGATGCATCTGAGAAGAGATGAAGATTGGGGGTCTGAATAGCCAACGATAGACCCTCCCTGAGAAGGAGGTTGTGCTTCCACCACAGGAGAGTGGTCTTCATCTCTTGGGTGATTGGGATAGAGACTGCTTCGAGACTCGAACCCTTGTCCCAATGAGCTGCAAGATGGAATTGAAGAGGGCGGAGGTGGAGTCTCCCTAGCTCGACGAACAGGGCCAGTGATGAAAGGGTCCCTGTGAGACTCATCCACTGTCTCACCGAGCAACTGCTCCTCTTCAGCATGCTCATGATGCACTCTAGGGCTTGGCTTATCCTGGGGGCCGATGGAAAAACCCGAAAATCCTGACTCCGAATCTCCATTCCCAGGTACACAATGGATTGGGAGGGAATGAGTTGAGACTTTTCTATGTTGACTAATAGACCCAGTTCTCTGATTAAGTCTAAAGTCCAATTGAGATTCTCCAGACAGCGACGACTCGTGGAGGCTCTCAACAGCCAGTCGTCTAAGTAGAGGGAGGCTCTGATGTCCGATAAGTGTAGGAATTTTGCTATATTCCTCATCAGATGAGTAAAGACCATAGGAGCTGTGCTTAGGCCAAAACACAGGGCTTGGAATTGGTAGACAACCTTTCCGAAAACGAATCTCAGGAAAGGTTGGGAGTCTGGATGAATAGGAACGTGAAAGTAGGCATCTTTTAAGTCCAACGAAACCATCCAGTCCTCCTGCCTGACCGCTGCTAAGACCGACTTCGTCGTCTCCATCGTGAACGTCTGCTTGGTGACATACGCGTTGAGTGCGCTGACGTCCAGCACCGGTCTCCAACCTCCTGTCTTCTTGGCCACAAGAAAGAGACGGTTGTAGAAGCCCGGGGATTGATGGTCCCGGACTATAACCACTGCCTTCTTCTGCACAAGTAGCGACACCTCCTGGTGCAATGCTAGCCTCTTGTCCTCTTCTTTGTAGTTGGGAGAGAGGTTGATGGGCGATGTGGTCAGAGGTGGTTTGAGGCAGAATGGAATCCTGTAACCGTTCCTCAGCCAACTGACAGACTGGGCGTCTGCACCTCTCTTCTCCCAGGCTCGCCAGAAGATCTTGAGTCTGGCTCCTACTGCTGTCTGGAGATGCGGAGAGTCAGTTTTTTCCTTTAGATGTCCTGGAGCCTTTCCTGGACTTGCTCCTGTAAGAGTCTGGACGGGAGCTTCCTCGGCTGGGGGCTCTACCACGAAAGGGCGGTATGAACCTCGTAGCAGGGGTATCAGCCACTGGGGAGCGATAAGTCTTGGGGACTGAGGTAGCAACCTTAGACTTACGAGCCGATGAGGCTACAAGATCGTGTGTGTCCTTTTGTATCAGGGCAGCAGACAAGTCCTTAACCAGCTCTTCGGGGAAGAGGAACTTCGAGAGCGGAGCAAAAAGGAGTTGTGACCTTTGGCAAGGTGTAATGCTGGAGGAAAGGAAGGTACACAGCTGTTCCCTTTTCTTCAAAACCCCTGATACAAACATCGACGCAAGCTCACCAGATCCATCCCTAATGGCCTTATCCATGCAGGACATTAATAGCATGGCAGAATCCTTGTCCGCAGGAGAGGTCTTCTTGCTGAGGGCCCCCAGGCACCAGTCAAGAAAGTTGAACATCTCAAATGCTCTAAACAGTCCTTTCAGTAAGTGATCAAGGTCTGAGAAGGTCCAGCAAACCTTAGAGCGCCTCATTGCAGTTCTCCGAGGCGAGTCTACCAGACTTGAGAAGTCAGCCTGGGCAGAGGCAGGTACTCCCAAGCCTGGTGCTTTTCCTGTGGCATACCAAACGCTCGCTTTCGAAGTGAGCTTAGTCGGCGGGAACATGAAAGAAGTTTTGCCAAGGTGTTGCTTAGTCTGCAGCCACTCCCCTAAGATCCTTAATGCTCTCTTAGAGGACCTTGCTAGGACTAGCTTAGTATAGGAGGACTTAGCTTGTTGTATGCCCAGCGAAAACTCAGATGGCGGAGAGCGGGGAATAGCAGAGACAAAGTGGTCTGGGTAAACCTCCCTAAGCAGAGCCAAGACCTTACGAAAGTCAATAGACTGTGGAGAAAGCTTGGATTCATCCACGTCTGACGAGGGATCCAGGTGTGCCTCCTCATCATCAGACGCCTCATCACCAGAGTGTAGCGAAGAAATCGGACAAGAATGCTGAACAGCAGAGTCAGAACGAGTAGGAACAATAATAGTGGTTTCCTCTTCAAGTAACTGTTGAGGGAGAACCTGAGGCTCAGACTGCAAAGGCTGAATAACAGACGAAGCAGAAGGAAGGCGCATGGGTGGAGGAGGCTGACTCCTAGCATGAGTGGTTGAACCCAAGGGTTGCGCTTGCTGAGCGGTTGGTGGAAGCGGAGTAGCAAGTTCCTGTTCCTGTGGTGTGAGCGGAGCGTGATGAGGTTGAGGCTGCGCAGAACAAGGTAAATGTCTCGCAAGCTGAGGCTCCTGAGGCGCAAGGCCAAGGTGTAGTGGAGCTTGCCTTGTGGATGGTTGAGCTCGCTGCAGCGAGAGCTGAGGAGACTGACTCATGGACGGGAGAGGTTGTTGTACCTCAGCCGAGAGTTGCACCACTGGTGGAGCAGCAAGGGGAGGCGGAGGAAGAGAGGTATAATCCTCCTGATCCCATAGCAAAGGTTGCCTTAAAGAAGGCGGAGGCTGAACACCACTGGGAACAGCAAACTCAGACCGTGGCTCAACATCGTACGCCTGGCAGGTGGTACTGCGATCAGGCGGAGCAAGCGCAGGCGGAGCGAGCGCAGGCGGAGGGAGTGTAGGCGGAGGCGGAGGCGCAACACTCTCAGCCCGACACTCACGCATCAAGTCCGAAAGCTGTGCTTGCATGGACTGTAGTAGAGTCCACTTAGGGTCGGCAGAAACTACAGTAGGCTGAGGTAAAGCCTTAACAGTCGAGCTCTGTTGTGGCAGAACCTTACTCCTCTTGGGCGGAGTGCAGTCGACAGATGACTGCGGCGAGTCAGAGCTGAGCCAATGACTGCAACCTGGCTGAGCACTCGCGGACTGGACTCTGCGTTTAAGTGGTCTCGAGACCTGAGACCAACGTTTCTTCCCTGACAGATGATCAGCGGACGAGAAAAAGACGGGCTCAATCGTCTGCAGGTGGGAGTGACGGTCTTTGGAAGACACGCCCGCAACCACCGAGGATACTTCTGTGCGCCTAACAAGGCCTGCCGAACCCTTATGCCCTTCGACATTGCTTCTCCCCTGGGCTTGGGAGCTTGCAAGAGGTCCCGGACTGGGAGGACGACTGGCTCGCACAGAAGTATCCTCACGCACCACACTGGCACTGACACTAGCACTTGGCACTGCACTGACACTAGCACTCGTCACAGCACTGGCACTAATTCCACCCACTGCACTCTTGACCTTAAGTTCCTTGACTTCGGCCATCAGAGACTTATGGTCACTTACCACTGACTCTACTTTATCGCCTAAGGCCTGAATAGCACGCAAAACAACAGACATATCAGGCGGAGGGCAAACAGTAGGTTCGGGGGTAGCCACTACAGGGGTAGGAAAAGGAAGGGGATCATGAGGTGAGGAAAACAGTGAAGAGTGAGAAGAACTCCTCCTAACTCTACCTCTCTCTAACTTAGATGAATATTTTAAAAGACGGACAAATTCCAGTTCCGAAAGTCCGGCGCATTCCTCACATCGATTTTCTAACTGACAGGGCCTGTCCCTACTGTCAGAACAAGCGGTGTGAGGATCTACCGAGGCCTTCGGAATACGCCTATTGCAAGACCTACATCGTCTATGGGAGGGGGCTTGCGAAATGTCAGACATCTTGAATCCAAAGAGTTAGCCAAAGGGGTTTCCAAAATCAAGCAAAAGATCGTTAACCGTTAATCAGGACTATATAAAAGCTATCTAGCTAATATAAGAAGGTTTCCAGTAAAGCGACAGCCGAAATCTGAGAGAATACTTCACCAATTAGCCGTGAACAAACTCGAAGATCATAAGCGTATCCCAGAACGTCTTGCCGGAAGCACGACAGAGGAATAATTGAGGAGGTGTCAACAAGAAGTACTATAGTACCTGGCCACAGGTGGCGCTGGTAAGTACACCCCCTTCTAGTATTGTGATAGCTGGCGTATCCCTCCATAGAATTCTGTCGGGCAACGGAGTTGACAGCTACATGATTATCGGGTAAGTTTAATATTGAAAATTGTATGTTAAAGTCAGGAACAACAATTAAATATACACACCTATAAATATACTGTATGATCAATCAAATACAAGTAAGGCCCGAGTACCCTAAATACATTATTCAGTATGAAATAATCTAAACTAATCTTCATTATATAAAAAAAGTACTGCTGAAGCACACACACAATATACTTTTCAAAACATATTGTTAACAAAGATGCCATGTTCGGAATAAAAGTACCTTAAAGTTGATATTAAATTCCACTTGATTAAAACATATATTTAAACTGCATCTTTAGTAAGATAAATTAGTGGTATAGCACTGAGGCCACTGGGGGCCATTTCACACCTTGGGGTAAAAATATGAAATTTTGCCAAGGTTTAGAGATTGGACAGAGAAATGGTAAAGTTGCCAGAATGGCAGTAAATCAAAGCTGTTAAGATCCTTTAATAATGCACCAATTCAGAAAAAAAAAGCTGTCAAATATTGAGAGCAATCCTATCGCATATTTTCGATACTCTATTTGCCAAGGCACTTCCCCCAATTCTGAGGGGTAGGCAATGGAAAAAAAAAAGGGGGGGGAACTTTTCTTCTCTTCACTCCTCCCAACCTGAAAAGGTTCCAGCTGAGTTTGGATTGTACTGGTAGAGTACCACAGCCCACCCTCCCCTATCATCCACCACACTGAAGCTTCATATGCTGAATCCCTTACTCCTGCTACCTCAGTGGTCACCAATCCAACCGGAGGCAGCAGCAGGGCCTACCGGTACTGCATCACAATCATTCTCCATTCCTTCCTATTTGTAATATGCTCTTGCCCTTCTCATCTATCCTCCTATCACCTAGAGCTTTCTTCACTTCATCCATCCACCCAAAACCTTGGCCTTCCTTTTGTATTCATCATCACCTTCAGTCATTTTCTATTTTTTCTACATGGCCAAACCACCTCAACACATTCATATCCACTCTAGCTGCCAACGCATTTCTCATACCCATTCACACCCTCACTACTTCATTCCTAACCCAATCTACTCGAGATACACCAGCCATACTCCTCGGACACTTCATCTTGAACACATTAGACAAAGCAATTCCTAATACTTTCAAACTTTTATTCCTAAATCTTAATTGTACACTTTCACTTTTCTGCAGGGAGTCCTGTCTAGCCAATTTGTGGTAAAGAGGTAGCTGACACCTAAAATCCTTTTTATCAAGTGTTTACTAATGATATGATACATTTTAAGGAAGCGTTAAGAGGGGTCTGTCAAAACCCTTCCCCCAATTGTAATAAAAGTATCTGGGATATTAGCCACTAGTCTATGTTTTAATAGCAACTATAAGCCTTTGGCAGTTTCAAATCAATTGAGGAAGAAGCATGCCCACTTCAATACTGTATATTCTAAATGTAAGAGGGCCACTGATATATCTTCAGTGTGATAGGGAGTTGAGCACATTCCAGGACCTTGCTTCAGATAAACAAGCAGCAGGACAAATTATGACCTTCACCCGATATCCCTTGTTGAGATCTTGGTTGCAATGGTTTTGACCGAACCTCATGACCTTTTATGAAATTTATACTCCTTAAAAAAAATATATATATAATTCCTTAGATAGTTTAGTATATTCACAAATGATAAGCATAGGTTTTATTCATTATATCTGTTTGCAATGAAGAATTGATACTAAAATTTTAATGGCATAATCCTGGCTTTAGTTTAAACACATTACACTCATTTATTCAGCAACTTAGTAGATTAAGGGCCTCAACCTCTTCAATATCAAGGTACTGATATGTGAATATCCAGACTGCATTAATCAACAACAAAGATTCCTACACTGCCAGAAAATTTAGATATAAAAAGCATTAAAATTAGAAGTAATGGAAATCCCTTGACAAAATTCAGACATTCAAATATTCAAATCTTCATTGAGCACAAACAATGGTTACCACCCAAAAGGCTGATTATATAATGCCTACTTACCACATGACCATTACCAAATCAAAATGTGAGATATTCACTGTGTCATTTCAGTAAATATCACAAATTTTTAAAGTAATTTGTATTTTTCCTAAATATACAAACTAGAGTCTTGAATTGGAGTGTGATTGCATTGAAGCTGGACATCAGCTCTTAAAACTCATGACGATGTAACTATAGTTCCTGGCAGATAGCGGGGAAGCCCTGGAACCCTACTGACTCTCTTGAGTAGCCACTGAAAGGTTGCATCTGCTTCAAGTAGCGTCGTAGTGCAAAGAATTAAATCTGTATTTTCTGTTGCTTCACCAAGCAAGATGGAAAAAGATTCAAATCTCATTTCGATTACAGCTGGATTAAAAGTTTTCACCACAAACTCTGGAACCAATGAGAGCAACCCCTTACTCCACCCCTCAGAATGATCAAGTAGATATGATAAGACATGGAGGTCTCCAATACTCTTTGTAGAGGCTAAGGTTAACGAGAAGACCATCTTGAGAGTTGGGTCCTTGTAGTATACCTGCTTTAAAGGTTTGTAGAGGGTCCTTTACACTAACCTCAGCTCTCTGGCCATGTTCAAGTTGGGGGTCTCAGTTCTCTTAGAAGGCAAGACTGCTCAATGCTCTTCTTGACCACTGCTAACTTATAAGACTAAGACAGATTATGTTTTAAGTCTGAAGACTTGGCTCAAGTCCGAGCGATAGCCTTTTACTGCGACACTGAGAGGAGCTTCTCTCTGCACAGAAACAAAAGTAAGTCTGCAATCAGTTGAATAAAGGATCTGACAGAAGTACCCCTTCTATGGCACCAATCACAGATGACCCCTTTTACTTACTAGACTGATGTGGAAGACTTTCTAAGGTATCCAGACATCTGCACTGTGCTTTGCAAAAAGCCTTTCCGTTCAGAGGAGATGCTAGATATCCTCCATTTGTCAAGTGATGGATGTCACCAAGTTGTGGTTCCTCTGCAGGTAGGCCTACCACAGCAAGTTGGACCAAATGGGTAACTCTTGGTCATAAGTATTAGGATCCATTTCGCTTGAGGTTGCTTGGGGGCTACTGATGTCATCTTGAGGTTTGGGGTAGACAGTATCCTGTTCACCACCCTTCCAATCAGGTAAAACGGCAGAAAAACAGAGATGTCTATGCTGTCCCACGAATGTTAAAATGTGTCCTTTAATGCCGCTGCCTAATCTGGAGCGGATGAGTAGTAAATAGGGAGCTTCTTGTAGAGTCATCGCAAATATGTCGATCAAACTTCTTGTATCTCGTCACAAAGAGGTCGATCATTACGGTATCCCACAAAGTCAAAAGTCTCTTCACCACTTGGGAGGAGGAAGTAATACATTACACCTCTTGTTAGCTACAGAGACTGGATTCCTAGGAGTGAAAATGATAAATCGTTTCATGCTTCCAAATAGTAGAAAAACTGCGTTGAAGGAAATCTCTATTACGTTGTCTTAAAACCAGTATAACTAGGTGAAGCCATTGCACCAATGTCATCGTCATAGGGAATGGACTGGAAGGCAGAGGAGGCTGTAGATGCTCCCTTCCCTTACCTAAAGATGCCATGTCCAAAGTGATGGTGCCTCTAAAGGAGAGGACTAGTGATCAACTGCGCCTGCAGGGTAGCTGAACAGGATGGACAGGTCAGTCCAATGGAAAGAGACCCGTGAGGAGAAGACTTTGCCCTAAAAGGTGCCAGGGTTCGCAGGAGTCATTCCTTTGACGAAATATCCTCCAGTGGAAGTAGGCAAAAGTCGACTCGGTATGGGCTTGCCCTAAGGTTAAATCAATATCATTGTCCTTCATTGCCATCCCCTTGGAGGAGACCGACAGCGGAGGATCAGAAGCAACAGTACCAGGGGAGAGAACAGAGAGATCCCGCAGATTTCTTTGATTTCGAGGAAAACCACAAGGCGAAGAATCTATTCCTGCCATAATCCTGCAACTAGGAGGATTACCACTCCTTATATTCCTGTCACGGGTATGGCCGTAAGTAGTTATGACCCCTACAGGAAGGGCACAACAAACGGGGATCCACGACCAACTTGCTTATAAAGGTTCCGCACAGCGGGCAGGAATCTCCTCAGCAAGACCACATGCCTACACATGATTTCTAAACTTGATTCGTTCATAGCAGTCAGTCTTAAAAAAGATAAAATAAAAGAGGAAAGTTTGGGATACCTTGCACATGTCTATACAACTTGGTGGCTGAAGTTAAAGTGGCTTCTCAGTGAGTCAACACAAGTGTGTGGGGCTAACCTGCTAGCAACCATCAAAGTTATAAATTTTTAAAGCCAAGCTCTAGCTTTGCTGAAGTCATACTCCTATTAAAGGATGAGGGTTTGCATCTGTGTAAGAACAAATTTAAATGAAATTGCTTTAATATATCTAGCCATTCTTTCTGTTAAAGATTGAAATATTTTGGTTCAAATTTTTCCAGTTATTACCTATAATAAATTATAAAAGGAAACTGAAGCACAGAATCGAAGGAAATTGATTTCACTTACCAGCATAATATGGGTCAGAATCATGTGTATGGATTTTACCATTCCCAAAGTCAATAAATGCAAAATGCACAAATTATGGACAGTCAAGACATATCTTCTCTCTCTTCTCTGCTCAAAATCCTCTTTTCTACAACCCTTGCTTCCATTATGCCCCAGGTAATTTCTTCCTCATGCATGGGAATTTTCTTCTGAACGACTTGGGGATCCTCTTAGCTTTGTGGGCAGCCAAAGCGAGATGAACCAACTTGAACAAATGATAGCTTGCAAAATAAGGTACATCATTTAAAACCTTGTTCCTGTTTCCTAGATGTAGAAGAATCGGCTGAATTTGTCACCACACTGCACCTGAAAATGTCATAATCAATTAATGTCTGTGAGAATTGTAACAGTTATAGAATAATAATTTGGAAAATACCATAGTAGTTTTAAAAAGCTTGACTATAGATCAACAAGTATTTACAAATGCACAGTACAGTATACTACATGCAAAGTAGATTTCACCAAAAAATATACAAGAAAACCAGAAGAATTTTATACACTCCCTTCTTTTATTCGCACTCAGACTAATTGGGCATTCACATAAAATGGTAAATTTAATATAGTAAAGAATTACTGTATTCTTAATGTTAATTTTCATTCAGCATATACAGTACAGTACAATGACCATCACACATTTGATTATATATAAAATATCTAACAAAATCAGTGTTAGCGGAAGCCACTGAGCACCATGGGGGTTAAAACCTGCTGTTGGACCTTGAAGTAAATGTTTAAGAATTTGGACAGCAAGTAGTAAATAGAAAACTAAGAACATAGTAAACTAGAGGGCTAAAAATGAGGTACTGTACAGCTAAGGGTGTCTCAGGAACACTCCAATGACCACATGAGTAATACAGTATCTATAGTGCAATGCATGATGTGCACCAATAACACTACTCCAGATGAAGCACTGCAAGTAGAGAACAGGTTAATTGGAGGAACAAATTCTCCTAGGAAGTGCCGTAGTATCCTCAAAGGGCAGAGTAGCAAGTCATCTTGATCCTCATTTGTTGCTTTTTGTAGAGAAGAGATGAAGAAGGACTCGAAGTTGTGAACGCCTGGGTTCTAGGTCCTGGTAATAAACGAACAAAGATGATGAAAACCTTATTCCATCCTTCAGACTAATTAGTAACACAGGTAAAGTCATGCTCATCGCCTCCTCGCTTCGCTAAGGCAAGGAGGACCATCTTGATGGTCAATCCCTATCTGATACCTGTCTTATGGGATTAATGTATGTGGGCACGCATGAGACACCTAAGGACTCTATAGATATTCCATTTCGCTGCTTGAGTTCCTGAGGGGGGCAAGACTGAAGTAACTCGAGAGTTGACAATTCCCAGGTAGAGCAAAGTTCTAAGGTCTTGGCTGAAAAACCGGTTCCAGGCAGAGTTATAGCCTTTCGCAGATGAGATTGAGAAGTATCTTTGATGAAGATAGACTAGGAAATCAGCTGATGCGAATGCCATTCCTTAACCATAAGTTGAGTAATCTGTGAATCAAATGGGTGTTATGATGTATGCATCTAGATAATAACAGGGGTGTTGGAAGGCATTCTCAAATGCTGCTATTGAATTTGGTATTGGAAAGCATGTCAATCTATTGATATTGCCAAAGAGAAAGATGACTTTTTGCCACTTAAGGACGTAGGGATTACTTCTGATCCTATACTGTGTCTACTCAAAACTTTCCTCTTGTCTGGATGAACCTTGCTGACTTCTAGGCCACACCACCAAATGTCCAGAAGTGCTTAATCAAACTCTGTTGGGAAACTTGTAAAACTAGCAATCCCGCATGCATTTCCAGAAATTTATTATGTAAGTGCATTTCTTCCAACCATATCCTCAAGACAGACAGGCTCCTTAGGTTTGAGTCCCATTCCTCCTTGGATAATTTTGTGCATAGTAGCATTTCAGGAGGCGAGAAGTTTCCCCCAACAAAGATTCTGTAATTCAACCACCATGCTAGATCATCCAAAGTTCTTGTTCAAGCAAAACCAGATGGCATGGGGAACTTCTAAATGCCAGCTAATGACGCTTCAAACACGACTAGAGTGATCACTTGTGGAGACGCCTGAGAGGAACGAGCTTCTCCGCTAATAACTATAATAAAACCGAAAGTAGTCCCAGAAGATGTTGCCACTGTTAATATGGAGGTTCGTGTTGTGTGGGAACAGTTGTGCTGCCTCCATGAATCTGCTGCAATGATTATCCAATGGAAGACACTCGCAGTTGCTGAGCCTATCAGTATTTTCTGGTACTCTATCCTACGGTTAGGCATCCAACTGTACTTTTTCTTACTGACCACAAAAACAGAAAGAAGTCTGACTAAAACCTGATGCAATCGTCTCTTGCCAGGATGACAGACGCACCCAATTATCGAGATACAGTACTGTACCTCGGTAGATGAATTCTATTCAAGTTTAGCTGATGTAGAGACCAGCGTGAACACTTGGGAAGTGGTAGACAGTCTGAAGAACAGGGCTTTGAACTGGTACACTATTCTCCCAATAATGAAGCAGATACTTACTAGTTCTTAACATAACATATTTATGGCTTAACTTTGCGTTAATATGAATGCAACTTTCACTTTCATTCTAAATACTTGTCATTCATGTAAAAAAAAAAAAGATTTATTATTTATAACACAAACCCTTTTTGGTTTGACTATAGTTATGGACGGGGAAAACTCTCCTACTAAACCCCAACTTTGCCCTATAGAAAAATGGGCGTTTCCTTCGAAAATTACACTTATTTTTTTTTTACTGCAAATAAATGCTTAATGATATATATACTGCATATCTATATCTGCCAATAATGGGGGACCCCACTGGGAATCCGGGGTTTTGGGTGGGGAAAACAGAGGAAATGGTATATAATGGTAAAACAAACCTTTTCATCGCTATACATCATGTTCCTGGACATATAATAAATCCATGTAAAACTGCACTAATTATCTATATCCTCTACTAATCATATATTTTTCCTTTGTTTGTTGATATTCTATGGGTCAGTTATATTCGCTCCCATTCGTTCGTATGTACGTACCAGTTTTAGAACTTCTATGCATAAACCCCAATCCCCTTTATTTTGACCAATAGGATTACTGATTTCTTTACAAATCCTCCCCATTGTCATTCAAGGATTTTTACCCATGACATTCAAGTATTCTACTTGACTTAATCCTTCTTATATCGCATGTACCCTTCCTTTTAAGTAATACTCACATGTACATCTTACGTAAAAGGATTACTCATTTTCTTATAAACCCTCCTCATTTTCTTTAAGTATTCTACTGTACTTAATCTGACCCTTTTAATATCGTATGTACCCATCCTTTTATGCAATACCCACATGGACATATTGCATCTTATCCTAGCCATTCTTCTAATACCGTATTTTTGGGCTCAAGCCTGCGTCCCCTGTTGATATACGATGTCTTAAAGGGAAACCTTTAGGATACTCGCTCCAGAAGTTAGAATTCTGTGATAACTTGTGGTTAAATTCTCTGGGAATATTTAGTAGTTATATACCCAAGGAAGCTACCAAAAAGGAACCTTCCATCAGGACGCCATGGCTATCTCACCCAAAAATAGATTTTTCGCTTCGCTCAAAATCCGTTGTTTAAGCAATACCCAAGGGGACACATTTTTTACCCTAGTTATTCAAATAAACTACGAGACTTCACCCCCCTAATACCGTTATGTATTCGTTGATGTAATACCCACCTGTATATTTCTCTTTTGTTTCCATACCCCTTGTTTTCTCCCTTATTACATTTCAATTTATTAAGGAAATCATACCATGAAACGGGTACATACCTCTCAATCATAATATTATAATTGTAAATATTTATCCGACCAACATTTTACTTTACAATTTTTGGTCATTCCTGTTTTTCCTTTGTTATTACCTTATTACTGTACAGTGAACCCTCGTTTATCGCGGTAGATAGGTTCCAGACGCGGGCGCGATAGGTGAAAATCCACGAAGTAGTGACATCATATTTACCTATTTATTTAACATGTATATTCGGACTTTTAAAACCTTCCCTTGTACGTAGTACTGTTAACAAACCACCCTTTAATGTACAGAACACTTAATGCATGTACTACAGCACCCTAAACTAAAACAGGCACAAATATTAAAGGCGATTTTATATCATGCGTTTCCTAAACACCTAAAAGGCACGATAAAAAATGGCAACCAATGTTTTGTTTACGTTCATCTCTGATCATAATGAAGAAACAAACTCATTTAGTGTACACATATATGTATAGGTTAGTTTTTGCATCGATTATATTGATTATACAGTACTGTATGTTGATTTTTTTATTACCAATGTTTTAGTTTACGTATTTTTCTTAGGACTTCCAAATGAAATCTTTTTCTTTATGACGCCGCCTGAAACGACGGCGTGTACGCTCAGTAAACAACCACGCTCAGAACAAACAAGGCATTTAACGCGCATGATGATAGTGATAAATGATACAGTACATACAGTATTTACAGTAAAAGCATTTACAAAATATGTTACCTTACAAATATAAATTATACAGTATTGTACGTAGCAAAGCAGGAAAACAATTTACGAGAGAGAGAGAGAGAGAGAGAGAGAGAGAGAGAGAGAGAGAGAGAGAGAGAGAGAGAGAGAGATTGTTTTACGTACGTAAATGTAAATTTTAAACAAAAAAAATATGATAGGTTACAACATGTAGACTTTTAAAACCTTCCCTTTAACTTAATGCATACAGTACGTACATTACTAAACTATAAAACAGGCAGTAAGAATATTAAAGTAAAAAAATAAAGATTGTTACTGTACTCACCACGAAAGAAGTTGAAGAAAAACTTGAATGGTGATGGCGATGAATTTGCTGCACAGTAGAAATGATGATGATGAAGCTGATGATGTGTTCTACTGTGCAGTCAATGATAGTATTTTACGTGTCTTCAGACGGAGGTGTCTTTTCCTGGGACACCTCTTCAACTTCTTCAATTTCTTCCGAAGGCGTACTAGCAGGAGGAACTGGCTCTTTTTTGCGAGGCTGGAAAAACATTGTGATCGGAAGTTGCTGCCGCTGCTTCTTTTTTCGCTCTAAGAGCATCCTGTAGGGAGTCATGATGTCATCGACCTTGTTGGAGAATTGCATAGACCGAACCATATCCTCGTCCCACTCTTGTAACATTTCTTTCGCCTCCTTGATATGGTTGCAGAACTTGGCAAGCCGTTCTAATGTTAAGCCCGTTTCTTCGACATTTTCTTGGGTCTCTTCCTGGGTATCACTCTCTTCCTCACTTGCCGATTTCGTCAAGTCTTCGAGGTCTGCGTCAGTTAGGGGCTGGGAATGGCAGTCCAACAACTCGTCGACGTCTTCAGTCGTCATGTCGCCAAACCCGTCACCTCCAATTATGGCAGCCAACTGCACAGATTTCCGTATTGCAGAGTGTTGGATTTCCGACGGAGTAAATCCCTTGTCGTCGTAAACAATATCGGGCCACAACTTCTTCCAGCTCGCATTCACGGTTGCAGGTTTCATCTCTTGAAGTGCCTTCTGAATATTCTGCAGGCACGTGGCTATGGTGTACTGCCGCCAGTACGCCTTCAAGTTGAAATCTTCATCCTCGTCATCTTGGGCAGCATCCACACACGCAACGAGGTCCGCCAAGGTATTCTTCGTGTAGAGGGCCTTGAACGCCCTGATAACCCCCTGGTCCATCGGTTGAATTAATGACGTGGTGTTGGGTGGCAGGAAATCAACCTGAATGCCCTCATGCGACAGGTCAGTTGCGTGTCCACCAGCGTTATCCATAAGGAGAAGGATCTTGAATGGCAAGCCCTTCTCTACGAGATATTTGCTGACTTGCGGGATAAAACACTGGTGGAACCAGTTGGAGGTCAGCATCTTCGTAATCCATGCTTTTTGATTATGCATCCAGTACACGGGAAGGAGATTCTTATTTTTATTTTTCAAAGCGCGAGGATTTTTCGACTTACAAATAAGCCCCGGCTTTAACAAAAATCCAGCAGCATTGCCACACATCACGAGGGTAACGCGATCCTTGAATGCCTTAAAGCCAGAGGCTTTGGCTTCCTCTTTGAACAGGAAAGTTCGCGACGGCATTCTCTTCCAAAACAAGCCAGTCTCATCCATATTAAACACTTGTTCCGGCTTGTATCCACCTTCGGCGATAATATTCTTGAACGTCTGGTTTACGTAAGTTTCAGCAGCGGCAGTGTCAGCGGAAGCAGACTCCCCATGCAGGGAAACGCTTTTCAGGGCGAAGCGTTTCTGAAACTTCGCGAACCATCCTTTGCTTGCGGAAAAACGTTTCTGAGGCTGGGAATCAGTGGATGTCCCTGGTTGAGGATCATCTGCATCATCATCATCTTCAGCATGGTTGCCGTCGTCGTCTTTAGGTTCCTTTGCAGCAAAATTCTCATATAAACTCAAAGCCTTTGTTTGGATGGTGTTCGTATCCAACGCTATGTTCTTCTTCCGGCAGTCGGCAATCCACACAGCTAAAGCACCTTCCATGCGTACGATCGTTTTATTACGCGTTGTAACGACTCGCTTCGCTGATCTGCTAAAGGTGATTGCAGCCGTCTTTCTAATGTTCGCCTCGTCCTTTTTGATATAGCGAACGGTGGATTCGTTGATGCCAAAATGGCGGCCGGCGGCCGCGTAACTTCTACCATCTTTTAACATGTCGAGAAGCGTAACCTTCTCAGCTATCGTCATCATCCTTCGGTGGCGTTTAGGCTCACTACCAGCCTTAAGAGAAGCAGAACGCTTGGGAGCCATTACAGTAAGATTTACGTACAGTACTGTAACAAAAAGTTCAACTTAAAAAGGTCGCACACAGCACAGATTAAACTTCACAAACTTAAGAACGTCTACTCAGCGATACGCGGTAACAGAGAGTGAACGATCCAGCCCCGCGAGAACTTTGATGCTGCGGGTAGAAGATGCGGGCAAAACACCAATCACAGGCTAGATAACAAAACTTGAGTTCTAATTCGTCATCTATCAGCGCTTGAACCAATCACAACCCGTCTTACAGTACTATGATGCGTTGGTTACTCATAGAAGATGCCCCGCGCATACTGAACGTACGTAGATTAAGTACAATACCGTAATAATAATAAATAATGATAATAATACTGTACAGTAATAATAATAATAATGATAATAATAATAACAATAATAATTTTATTAACAACAACAATAATAATAATAATAACAATAATAATAAAAATTTACGTACGCTATTTTACGCCTCTCTCTCTCTCTCTCTCTCTCTCTCTCTCTCTCTCGTACGCTTATTCGAGATGTGATTTTTTCAACAAAGAATATTATTGGATGCAGTACTGTACTACGTACGTATACATACAAAAGATTCATGGAAAAGAAGCACATCCATTACAGTACACACCATTCTAATATGGTATGACTGCATCTGATTTGCGTTTCATGTTCGATTTAATTTTACTACGTACTGAATTATCGTATGATCACATTCTCTTTTCGTGTTTTATTTCTTTCTGTGCTGAATTATATATCATATGTAATGCAATGAACAATCAGTAAGAGCAGATATTACTAATTACAGTATTAATGGAATTACAGGTAACAAAATATCGTATTTGGGGGTCTTCAGATTTCGCGGTATTTTCAAATTTTCCGGAAAATCCACGATTTGTATATATATATGGGTAATGGAAAAACCCCGCGAAGTGGTGAATCCGCGATTGTCGAACCGCGAAGTAGCGAGGGTTCACTGTACACCCGGTTTTCACATAAATACTTACTCTGAACAAGTTTCCCACACAACTTCAAGTTTACTTTAAAGACTCCGTTCTGTTTCCGTTAACCAATCACATACTCATAACTATGTAAAGTTACCACATGGGGGGGGGGGGTAGTATTTCCCCAACCCCTTTTCTTATCACTTCAAGTGCTCGCACCAGTCCCTTCACAGGCCTTTTCCCATGTTAAGCTATTGTCCGTGTTCTACTCCTTTCGAGTACTGTACTGTACTATTATAACACTTCCAATAGAAACGTGTAGTGGTTATAGTTATCCATACCCAAAAGCTGCAGAGAAGTTTAACGGAAATTACCAAATGTAGTTAACACGTTTTCCTAAGAACAAAGTTATACGGCAATACAGTAGTTAAAGTGCCTCAAGTGTCGTTCCTGGTTACCATATAGGAAAGTGATCCCAAACCTTCAACGTCCCGATCATAAGTCATTTTTACTTTAAGTTTAATTATCTGGATAGAGAATGCAGTTCATTATTGAAGTTACATTGATGTAAGCGTGCGCAGCTCAACATTACTGCTTGCCAGTCCACATGGAGCTTTAAGTTTTTATTTTTCGTCGAGCAAAGAGAGCCGACGGTGGAACAAAATTCATTAGATTTAGGGTAAAACATTGCTAATGTTAGCGTGCGCAGCTCAACATTACCTCTTACCAGTACATACGGAGCTTGGTGATCTTAGTTTTTCGTGAGTGAAGTGACCACACGACAAAGCAAGAACCATTAGATTTAGGGTAATAATCATTTTGAACAAGAAATAAGTTTTCCTGTAGTGAATAAAGTGATTTCACCAAATTTGACTTCATTTCAATTACCTGTTTTAACGAGTGTGTAGTGGGGAACAAAGTAGTCCAACTGGTTGTTCTGTTTGTTTGAGGTTGAAATAAAGGTATCATTTAGTTATATACCATTATTTACAACAGGAAAACATTTTCTGTTCGAAATATTTCCCTGTCCATAAATATAATTTTACCCACATTTTCTGACTCACTTTATGTGTAGCCTAACTTCAGTCATACAAAGTTACTCACAATTTTTCTTTTATTTTACCATTTTATCTTATAAGAATCAGGATGCTATTGTGGCACTGTCGGTATATCCATTTGTTTAACTCGAACAAACGTTACATACATAAAGTGATTCTGGGAAAACAGTATCGACGGGGTAAATGTCTAGGAAAGGGCCGCATGAAGATATCAGTGATATTCAATGTATTTATACTAGAATGTGTAGGAATGTATGTAAATAGTGGTATACGAGTGAGATAATTTAGTGAAATTCAATAAGTCGAAATATCGACTATCAAACTCACGCTACTCTTGTCTTAATCCCAGAATTTTTCTAAGTCTGTTATTATTGTTGACTGTCTTGTTTTTAGCTCAAATGAGCCCTGTAACTACTATACTCCGCAGACAAACTAGTCCACTATGACATCTTACACGTTTGGCCCTGAATATCACTGTGGCCTTAAGGGGGGGGGGGGTTTACAAGGGGGAAGAGGTCCCCCCAGGTAGGCTTAGGTAGGGGTACAGGGCCCTAGGTTAGGTTAAGTGGTTGTATTAGGTTCGGTAGTGCCCCGAAAATCACTTTTCTCCTCCTCCTCCCCCCACCCAAAAACCCCGCTTCCCACAGGGGTCCCCCATAATTGTAGTGGTAGATTTATGCTTACATTCTGTGTAAGAGTAAATCTTAGTTTCTTTTATATTAATTTCCTCATGTTTCTATGCGATGTGCAACACCAATCTGGTCGTCTTTTGCCGTTTTTCGTCGTTAATACTTGAAAAACAGGTGCGGCCTTCTCTTGGACATTTACTTAAACGGGTCATGAATATGGTTCATCATAAATCTGGGTGGTGTTAATGTCATATACCAAAAAATATTGGTAGCCTACTTATCCTCTTTTGCCCTACCAAAGCTACCGATATTCTAGTTCACCGTTTGGCCAAAGCTACACTGATATTTTACTTCTCTGTTCTAGGATGCTTTCCACTACTAACAAGTAAAGTTTGACAAATACACATATTCTTAGGGTATAATACTGGTCGCCTAGCCTAAGGTAGGCCACTAACCCAAGGCAACCAGCCAAATGCCTCGTAAATAACCTAAATAACTTACAAACATAATACTGCAAACAATGATAAGTTTGATAGCAAGGAATAAAAAAACTATCCTTACTACCTAAGCAGTAATTACTATCAAATTACCATCAAACAGTAATAAAAATGGAAGAATATAGAAAAAATACATACCATGACAGACGAACAAAAATGGCTACCGCACCCACTAACAGCTGTACAAGTGACGTTGGACAGATGACGTAAGCACGTGGTCACGTGACGTCTCTCTCTCTCTCTCTCTCTCTCTCTCTCTCTCTCTCTCTCTCTCTCTCTCTCTCTCTCTAATATTGCTACTACTACTAGCAAACCTACTAATAATACTAACATTACAAATAATAATAACTAATATCCTTTATTAGTTGGCATTTATAGAGCACCTTTATCAACGTAGTTTCCCAAATGGTATAAAAGGTTGGATTAGGCCAGCTGATTCCCCGGGAATAACTAAATAATGGCTCTACCTCCACTAGCCAAGAGATAAGTATAAATTGCATTAAGCAAATCCCATTTCATTCAAGAAAAATACAATGCGTCATACCCGAAAAATATTTGGAATGTAACCTGTTTGTCTTTAAATGCATCCATCCATCCATTCATGCATACACTATATATATATATATATATATATATATATATATATATATATATATATATATATATATATATATATATATATATATATATATATATATATATATATGTATATATATATATATATGTATATACATACATACATACATATATATATATATATATATATATATATATATATATATATATATATATATATATATATACATATATATATATATGTCTTATTTATAACTGTAATCGAACAGTTTAACATGTTTTTTCAAAAAGGCCCATAAAAGAAACACAGGAAATATGAATAAATCACACTATATTTCGGTCAATAAACATCGACCCTCTTCAGGATGTAAAGTACAAGTGAGGCTTACAGTGGAGAGTGACGGTTTATATATGAAAGCAAAAGGGTGTGTTCAATTGTTCTATAGTTGTTATAATTGCTGGAAGGATTAGCCAAATTTAATTACATCCAGGTGCGTGTTCTTATTGTTGAGCCGCTTGGAGGAAGTCTTGACCTCTGATGCATGTCTGGTGGCCGGTCTCCGTGGATTATCTTCTTAATGATAGGGTTGAGAAGAGTATTGTCCACTGTGTCAGCTTTCCATTGGCCCCCACATAGGTTCATTGTGTTTGATTGATTTATGATGGCTGATTCCAGGATTTTCCTTCTGTACGGACAGGTACTCTTAAAAAGCAAAGACGACTCACTCCAGTTAATCTGGTGCCCTAAATCCCTAAGGTGAATGAAAATCCCCGAGTTTTCATACCCATATCTAACAGATCTTTTGTGTTCGGATAATCTTTGAGATAGCGAACGGCCAGTTTGCCCAACGTACACTTTTTCACAATCCCTGCATGGTACTTTGTAAACGCCGGATTCTATCTCTCTTTTATTTTGATAAACATTAATAAGGGCGCTTCCTATGGTCTTTGGATATGAAAAAACAAAGGGGTTCTCAGTTTTGATATGATTTGTTATATTTTTAATACCTTCTATATATGGGAGTTTTATCTTATTTTTAAAATCTCTTTGGTTAGTAACATCATGATCTTTATAATATATCGTGTTGGCTTTGTTGATGGCCTTTTCTATGACATACGTCGGGTAGAATAGCTGGGCGAGTTGTTTACGGATGATTTCAAATTCTTTATTTAGGTAGGCTGGGGAACAAATTCTCAAACCTCTAAGAAATAGATTGCAAGCTACTCCAATTTTTACAGAAATGTCGTGATAACTAAAAAAATGAATGTAGGAAATAGAGAAAGTTGGTTTTCTATACACAGTAAAATTATACCCCGTCGATTCCCTTATAATTAGTATGTCCAAAAAAGCTAATTTTCCATCTTTTTCCCATTCAGTTTTAAATTTTATGCTAGGGACTAGGGAATTTAGATTATTGAAAAATATATTGAAATCTCCCCAGCTATCATCCCAATATGTGAAAATGTCATCAACATAGCGTTGCCAAACCATGTTTGTAGGTTTAATTGTTGTTAAAATTTCTGTTTCAAAGTATTCCATGTAGAGGTTAGCTAAAATTGGAGATAACGGGCTGCCCATACTACAACCAAATTTCTGTTTGTAAAAATTTCCATTGAAAGAGAAAACGTTATTTGACACGCTTAGTTTAATTAACTTAATTGTTTTTTCAATACCGAGGGGGAAGTGATCTTCGTAAGGGATTAATTTTTCCCTCAAGAAACCTAATACGTCGTTGATCGGGACCTTTGTAAATAGGGATTCTACGTCAAGACTCAAGAGTTTTACATTGTTTACCGGGATATTTAATCTATTGAATTTCTGGATGAAGTCCTCTGCATGCTTAATATGAGCTGAAGAAAAGCTCCCTAGAAAGGGAGACAGCAAGTCTGCTAACCATTTTGATAAATTATATATAAATGACCCTTTACATGAGACGATTGGGCGTAAGGGAATACCGTCCTTATGAGTTTTTGGGAGCCCGTAAAAATATGGCAACGAGGGGTTCATGACTTTGAATTTTTCTAAGACCTCGATGTCTTTTTTATTATTTCCGATTTTTCTTACGGATTTGAAAAACTCCGGAGCAACAGAGTTACGGGGATCTTTTGTTAGCTTTTCATATGTAGTGTCATCGTTTAGGAGTTGTTGAACTTTGTTGACATACGTCTCTTTATCAAGAATGACTATTTTTCCGTCTTTATCCGATTTTGTGATGATGATATTATCGGTTTTGTTTAATGAAAAAATTGCATTATGAAACCTTCTGGGAAGCGGATTTTTACTGTTACTTTGTTCTAATGCATTTAACAAGATTCCTTTTAGGCAAGTTTCATCTTTTTCAAAATTGTTTTTAGAGAAATGTTTATCGAAGGCCACCACATAATCAAAATGACTTTCCCGTCCGGGTTTCATAGCAAAAGAGATACCTAGATTCAGAGCTGTTTGCTCATTCACTGTGAGTGGACGGTTCGATAAATTCAAAACGTTATTTTCCAATCCTAAATTATTCCATGTACTATTTCGTATGAGTCTTTCTAATTTATTATTCAATTTCTCGGAGTGAGTCACACTACTATTAATAGCACCAGTCAGCACATATGAAGAAAGATCTCTGTACATACCATCATCTCGGCATAGCAGACGAAGAGATACCCCCAATTCACTTATATTCCTCCGTGATACATAGATGTCATGATTTGCTGACATAATTCGTTCTTGCAGAAATGTCCTGGAGGAATTAGGAAAGGGGTCCGATGTTGATGTCCAGCGTGAAAAGCCATACATTTTTGGTATAACTTGTTCTTGCAGACACTCTTCAAGAAACCATTTCTGGTTTTTCCTCCGGTGAAGTCCCTGCACAAGTCGTTCATAACGTCTGAATATATGCTTGATATCGGCATTCCAACTGAAGATATGGAAAAAACGAAGGGGTTCCATGATGGGCTAATATGTCTTATTTGGTTGTAGTATGGGCAGCCCGTTATCTCCAATTTTAGCTAACCTCTACATGGAATACTTTGAAACAGAAATTTTAACAACAATTAAACCTACAAACATGGTTTGGCAACGCTATGTTGATGACATTTTCACATATTGGGATGATAGCTGGGGAGATTTCAATATATTTTTCAATAATCTAAATTCCCTAGTCCCTAGCATAAAATTTAAAACTGAATGGGAAAAAGATGGAAAATTAGCTTTTTTGGACATACTAATTATAAGGGAATCGACGGGGTATAATTTTACTGTGTATAGAAAACCAACTTTCTCTATTTCCTACATTCATTTTTTTAGTTATCACGACATTTCTGTAAAAATTGGAGTAGCTTGCAATCTATTTCTTAGAGGTTTGAGAATTTGTTCCCCAACCTACCTAAATAAAGAATTTGAAATCATCCGTAAACAACTCGCCCAGCTATTCTACCCGACGTATGTCATAGAAAAGGCCATCAACAAAGCCAACACGATATATTATAAAGATCATGATGTTACTAACCAAAGAGATTTTAAAAATAAGATAAAACTCCCATATATAGAAGGTATTAAAAATATAACAAATCATATCAAAACTGAGAACCCCTTTGTTTTTTCATATCCAAAGACCATAGGAAGCGCCCTTATTAATGTTTATCAAAATAAAAGAGAGATAGAATCCGGCGTTTACAAAGTACCATGCAGGGATTGTGAAAAAGTGTACGTTGGGCAAACTGGCCGTTCGCTATCTCAAAGATTATCCGAACACAAAAGATCTGTTAGATATGGGTATGAAAACTCGGGGATTTTCATTCACCTTAGGGATTTAGGGCACCAGATTAACTGGAGTGAGTCGTCTTTGCTTTTTAAGAGTACCTGTCCGTACAGAAGGAAAATCCTGGAATCAGCCATCATAAATCAATCAAACACAATGAACCTATGTGGGGGCCAATGGAAAGCTGACACAGTGGACAATACTCTTCTCAACCCTATCATTAAGAAGATAATCCACGGAGACCGGCCACCAGACATGCATCAGAGGTCAAGACTTCCTCCAAGCGGCTCAACAATAAGAACACGCACCTGGATGTAATTAAATTTGGCTAATCCTTCCAGCAATTATAACAACTATAGAACAATTGAACACACCCTTTTGCTTTCATATATAAACCGTCACTCTCCACTGTAAGCCTCACTTGTACTTTACATCCTGAAGAGGGTCGATGTTTATTGACCGAAATATAGTGTGATTTATTCATATTTCCTGTGTTTCTTTTATGGGCCTTTTTGAAAAAACATATATATATATATATATATATATATATATATATATATATATATATATATATATATATATATATATATATATATATATATATATATATATATATGTATGTATATATATATATATATATATATATATATATATATATATATATATATATATATATATGTATATATATGCATACATACATACATATATATATATATATATATATATATATATATATATATATATATATATATATATATATATATATATATATATATATACACACCCTTTAATATCAAATTCGTTCTTCCATGAGATCTGACCCACGCCCAAATAGTCTCAAGCAATGCAAGAGTTTCCACAGTTATTGGCAGTGGGTATAGACTTATAAAAATAGGAAGACAGCAGCTGTCTTTTTAGTAGCTTTCTACATGCAGGGCGTACAGTTTTGCAAACTGCTTCCTCAAATTAATCATCCTATTTCCATTTATTTACAAACCAACACTAACTGGAATACTACTCAGCCAACTACGAAGTTTTCCTTTGTGAAAATAAGAGAAAAGTTTAAAAGAACTTGTAAATTACGCAATATTTTACAACAGCTAATTAAAAAACGGATAACATTAAAATAAACTAACCAGATAATGTAACTTATTACAATTCTATTTTAAAAATCGTCAAGTCCTTGATCACACATTAACAAAAGCAAATATTCATCCCTTTTATATGCCAAAATAAAGGATACAACCAGCCTACATACTTAAGTCTTTAATGCCATCTACAGCATGGCAAAATATTCAAATATTGTAAAGTCGAATGCCTTTATGGTCATAGTCGGGATAGCTCTACGCTTTAAACTTATTTAGAATGATCTTGGACACCACCCCCAACCGTAGCAGACTACAGCTCTTAGAGTATTTATAGACACAAAAAAGGACGGTGAGATCATTACCTCTACTACATAAGTCACCCATGTGAGACGTAACATCTGAAAATGGGAATCTATAATTTTCTCTATTACTACCAAATTTTACGATTGGCGAACTGACAAACCCCCTCTACACAGGCCTGCCAGACATATCAATGGCAAAAATAATACGAAAAATAACTTACTATACTCCTCAATTGGAGACGTTCATTAATGGTGAATGTTGTTGTTGTAGATGATAGGTTAACTGTTCCCCCCAGCCATCTTTGAAGTCCGTAGCTTTCTTTCATTATTCTCACTGAAACACAAAAAGAAAAATGAGCTTTCGTGAGCTTATTCTTTCACCTATAATAATGGACATTTTTTTATATATTTACCAACAATTTGATTTCACGATACAAAATTATTTCTTACAAGAAATAATGAGCGAGTATGGGGATCCTGAACGGACTTCAAATTTAGATTACAATCTTTTGGGGTTAGTTGGTAAGGGATAAAACTACTAAAGTTAAGTAAGAAGTCAATTAATTCATATTTTTGTCCCTTAGAACCTGCAGTTTATATTAGTTCAAATTTCCCTACCCATGAAAAAAAAACTGTTAAACATCTTCGGTGACCCTTGGGATTGTGACGTCACCCTTCAAGGACCCTAAACAATGTAAACAAAACTATATAACTTTAAGATCCATGGGAGGGCTGTCGATTGAGTACTAGAAAAACTATTGTATTTTTAAATATGTTTTACCAGCAAAAATTAATAAAATATTTCGAGTATCAAAGAACATAAAATGAAACTTATAAATGTTGAATAAATACGTTTATATTATCTAAATCTACATAAATAAGGAGACAACTGATAATCTAATGCAGTCCAGTACACATGGTAACAATGTTGATATTTACGATGTTCACAAAGAACTGGAAATACTTCAATAATATAAAGGTTTTGTACATAATTTTAATCGATTATTACTGATTAAACAAGCTTGGCTGTCCGTGTCTTGAATTTTGTGTCGGGTAAAACCTATTAGCTTTCTACAATAAACAAAAAACAATGATTTGAGGTATTATTAATTCATTCTTCTTGGGACGAATGGCAATAATCTGGTGGTAAACGTAGGTTGTAAAGGACTTTTATGAAGTGTTGTTTCCAATTAATTTCGTCATAATTTGTCTCTGATCAAACGCCATTACTTGTATTACCCGTTAATTTTATCTTAGTTTTGGAGGGGTATTTAACAAATGAATTTCAATGACGTTATTGCTTGGATGCTTCGCCAAAATAAGTAAAATAACTTACTATACTCCTCAGTTGGAGACGTTCATTACTGGTGAATGTTGTTGTTGTAGATGATAGGTTAACTGTTCTCCCCAGCCATCTTTGAAGTCCGTAGCTTTCTTTCATTATTCTCACTGAAACAAAAAGAATTTTATCTTAGTTTTGGAGGGGTATTTAACAAATTAATTTCAATGATGTTATTGCTTGGATGCTTCGCCACAATAAGTAAAAGTGTTACGCAATCAAATCACAGATTATTTTTAATATCCTAAACACATTACTTTAAGAAGCTTGATAGCAGATCCATAAATGCACAAAATTGTGATATAATCACAAGATATTTCAAAACTCCCTGCCTTACTATGTAACATGTTTGAGTTTCCTTCAATTAACCCTTTCACCCCAAAAGGACGTACCGGTACGTTCTTGTAAAACACTGTTAATTACATATTTTTACATAGTTTTGATAATTATATAAGAAACTTCAGGCATTTTCCAAAAGAATGAGACCAACCTGACCTCTCTAGGACAAAAATTAAGCCTGTTACAGCAATTTAAAAAATTATATAGCAAAATGTGCTCAAAATTTAACCTTATGGTGAGGGTAAAAGGGTTAACATACGAGATACACTACTCCAATCTATGTTCGCGTAACGATTTGCCTCCAACATCCGAAAGAAAAGCGCGGTAAAGCTGCCAAGAGAAGCAAGGATCACAAAATGACTAAAAGGAACTTGTGCTTATAATGTAAGTTCTAATAATATCGTTTTAAAAGGAAAGCTGCGCATACCAAGTTTCATCAGATATCATTGAAGAGATTGAAATATAAACAACTTTTAAATGTAAATTTTGTCATCTAGGTTTGTTTCATTCATTAACTACTTATTTTAATATGATATTTCTCAACTGATTTCTGGCAACAATGCAGCGTACGCCGCAACTCTTATGTGAAATATGACTTAAGATAATACCATAATTGATATTATAAGGGATAATAATAAGGGATAGCAATGCAACTTGGCGCTAAAGGGGCGTTGTAGAGATTCATGGTACCATCCACATTGTAGACCTTACAATGTGCAACGCCAGACACAGTGGGAGTGAAAAACCCTCAATTCCAAAAAATAAAGCCAATCTGTCAAATAGCAATAATGATATCTAGTTTATTAAAAAAAAATACGGTTGTTTTCACCAAAGGGTAACTGCCACCTTTCTGTAGGTCTTAGTAACTGCTGATAGCAGAGTTTTTTTGACATTTTTCGTTAAAAAGGGAATAGTAAACAAAATTTGGAGATAATGCAACATGAAAATTAACGAATTTATATATCGGGAGTCAGTAAATGTCTTGTAGGAACAGTTTAAAGGAATATCTCATATGTTTTTAGAATTTGATTCAAGGTAATAAAAATGGTCAATATACATAAGAGGAATGCAATATATATATATATATATATATATATATATATATATATATATATATATATATATATATATATATATATATATATATATATATATACATATATATATATATATACACACATATATAAGTATTCATATATATATATATATATATATATATATATATATATATATATATATATATATATATATATATATATATATACATATATATATGTATATATATACACATATATAAGTATTCATATATATATATATATATATATATATATATATATATATATATATATATATATATATATATATATATATATATATATATATATATATATATATGCGTAAGGGAGACATGTGTATGACCAGAGGAATTTGGCGTAAGAGGCAATGAGTGACAACGATATAAAGTTATAGACGCACAGATTAATTGTTCAGCAAAGCTATGTTTCATATGAAACCTTTATCAGTTAACTCAAAATTAAGAAATTGATTTTTCAAAATTTTACTGTCAAAGATTCATTCAAAACCCAGAAAGTTTGATGGATTTTCACGGGATGTTATGGAGATAGCTGGTGTAACCAAGCTACTACTACTACTACTCTTGTTACCTAATAATAATAATAATAATAATAATAATAATAATAATAATAATAATAATAATAATAATAATAATAATAATAATGAAAATAATCAGGAAAATGACAGAGTCAAAATTTCTCGTTACTAGCGTTAAATATTTCAGTACTATTTTGGAAATAGTGGAAACTTCATCCACTACCAGTAAGAGAAGATGGATTGATGTATGCGAGGAATTGGACCATATAAATTATATTAATACTTTTTTTTTCTTTTTGCAATGGAAAATATTACCAACTTATTTTCCTCGGTGACCCTCGGCTTATGACGAAACCTTCCAAAGGACACAAAACAATGAAAACATATTTCAGAGTCCGTGGGAAGCCTCAAAACGCGCATTTGAAGAATGGAAAAACTATATTGGTTTATAAATTTCCTCCTAAAAATGAAATAAAATGTCTTACGCATTATAAAATAACGAATTAATAAAACTGATGCAGAAACGGTAACTTTTTATAATCCAGATTCGTCCTAGAGAAGGAGACGATGATATAATTTGTTCCAAGAAATCTGGTAACAACGTCGAACCTTTCAATGTAAACAAAGAATTAGTTGAAATAAGACGTCAGTCTTCGTGTGGTTTTTGGAGCAATTGTCCATCGGAGGATACAAAATGAGCGTGTATTATAAATTCCGTGTCTTGAAAAATTACTGGCAACTCTCTAAAATAGATAAAAAAAAATAATAAACTTATATTAGTTTATTCTTCAGGAGGTAAATGGCAGTAATCCAACAGTTGCCATTTGTGAGCGTTTTAATTTTACAAGTATTGTTTCTCGTAAGTTTTCTCTTCATCGTCATTGATGAAGAGCTGTCACAGATAGGTTGAGGCCACTCTGGTTTTATAATTACCATCTAAATAATCTGCGAACTTATGCTAATACCTATGATTCAATACTTTATTGATATAAGTAAAATTACTGGGTAACACACTTGTCGATAGTTTTTCAAATCTATAAAAAATTACGCTCCTTAAACTTAATAAATGGTACATCTATTGAAAAAAATAATAAAAACTCACAAATTTCAAGAACAAAACTGAAGAAACTTCCTTTGATATGTAATTTATTTTGATTTCTATCGACTCAAATATGATTGACATTACATCTGCTGTGTGTTTTCGTAACGATATGACTCGGAAGTCTCAGAGATAAGTGAGGTGGGTGGGGTCCGAGCAGCAAGGATCCCAAAATGACGGCAAAGTTTCAAACTTGTGATGAAAAAAGTCTATATTACTTTTTGATTATTATAAAGTTTACGATAAGGCTTATTACTTATTATATGATATATATAAAAAATACTTGTTTTTACTATTAGAATTTGGCATCTACGAATTTCCCTTCATCCTTAGTTCAATATTCTGGAAAGGTGCTTAGTAGTTTCTCTCTGGTAACAATGCACAAAAAAAAAAAAAAAAAAAAAAAAAAAAAAAAAAAAAAAAAGCATTCCAGCAGATTTTAAAAACCGTAAAATCATAAATCATAGATTGTAGACAAAGTAATGAAACGCAACATGCTTTTACATACAGATGAAATATTAACACATCCATGGTACTATTGAGACATTAAAATGGCTATATGTATGTACTAAGAGACTAAAAAAATGTTATAGCCTACGATTCCTTCGTTATCTGGCACGAGTCCTAACTCAATTTTAATCAAAATAACGAAAATAAATTGAGTTTAAAAATCAAAATCCGAACAATTTCACTGAAACTTGCTAATACTAAAGTTGGAATAAATTTTTAATTAAATTCCCCAATAAAAAAGAACTTTAGTAATTTTTCCAATTAAAGGTTACAGGATGAAAACCTATGCATCAAATTTTCTTTTTCATCTCTACTTCATTAAATGCTGACAACATGATACTGATGAAATGTAATATCGTAATGATTATCCATACTCATTTTTTTTAAATGACGTGCATTTGCACAGACCAGCAAGGGTGCCCTTTTAGCTCGGAAAAGTTTCCTAATAGCTGATTGGATGGATAAAATAATTTTAACCAATCAGCAAGTAGGAAACTTTTCCTAGCTAAAAGGGCTCCTCTGTGTCAGTGCAAATGCGCCTCATTTAAAAAAAATGAGTATAGTTGCTTACATTGTCTCATTTAAATACAAATGGTTCTCCAACTATAGAGAAGTAGGACATACCAGTAGCTCAGATAATCAAAGAGATAAAGACTGTGTTGAAATATAAATAAAGAAAAAAATATCATAAAAAGCATTTTTCAAGATTTCAAAATTGGAAAAAGCCATAATTTTTGGAAATTATAATTCTTATTTACATGCATGTTAAAATATATCACTTATCGGTACCTTTTAAGTCTTTCTAAATCATTCATGAAAATAGATTTTTGTAAATTGTAGGCAGGAGACTCGTGATAATTTACTAAAAAAAAAAAAAAAAAAAAAAAAAAAAAAAAAAAAAAAAAACTTGGGGTATTTTTTCATACCGACAAGATTGGAAGTAATATAATGAAAAATAATATATAATATAATCATGAAATCACTTCTTTATCTGGAAGCTTGACATAAATCAATGTGATGTACCAAATGTGAATTCGAAGCTAAAGTTAAAACAGCCTGGAGTTTCGTTTACGTTTTGTGCTAGCGTCCGGTTTTTGTGTGCCTTGAAATATACGTACTTACATTTTCTCTATGCTAAAAATTCCAGTGAAATATAACCCGATAAACTGCGTAACATGCACAATGATTAAAACTTTCCATTGGAACCTTAACACCGGAAAATGGTTTCTCAAGTAATATAAAGCGAAATTTTGTTTAATGAAAGTACGATATACGTAGATCATTATTGGACGAAATTCACTAATCTTTCTAAGGTAGTGGTTTTGGTCTTGAGTCTCATTCCTTACTATATCCTTACTGTAGTCTCATTCCTTACTATATCCTTAGTGTAGTCTCATTCCTTACTATATCCTTAGTGAAGTCTCATTCCTTACTATATCCTTAGTGTAGTCTCATTCTTTACTATATCCTTACTAGTCTCATTCCTTACTACAGTATATCCTTATTGTAGTCTCATTACTTACTGTATCCTTATTGTAGTCCCAATACTTACTATATCCTTACTGTAGCCTCTTTACTCAATATATCCTTACTGTAGTGTCATTCCTAACTAAATCCTTACTGTAGTCTCATTATTTACTATATCCTTACTATAATTTCATTTCCTTACTATATCCTTACTGTAGCCTCATTACTCAATATATCCTTACTGTAGTGTCATTCCTAACTAAATCCTTACTGTAGTGTCATTACTTACTATATCCTTACTATAATTTCATTTCCTAACTATATCCTTACTGTAGCCTCATTACTCAATATATCCTTACTGTAGTGTCATTCCTAACTAAATCCTTACTGTAGTGTCATTACTTACTATATCCTTACTATAATTTCATTTCCTTACTATATCCTTACTGTAGCCTCATTACTCAATTTATCCTTACTGTAGTGTCATTCCTAACTAAATCCTTACTGTAGTGTCATTACTTACTATATCCTTACTATAATTTCTTTTCCTTACTATATCCTTACTGTAGCCTCATTACTCAATATATCCTTACTGTAGTGTCATTCCTAACTAAATCCTTACTGTAGTGTCATTACTTACTATATCCGTACTATAATTTCATTTCCTTACTATATCCTTACTGTAATCTCATTCCTTAGGCCTATATCCTTACTTATGAAGAGAAAACATTTGTACCCTAAGGCCTAAGGGGTGATGAAAATCCTAGATTACACCACTTAAGCATCCAATAAATCTACTTACGATTAAAGAACTTCTAACTTAACGAATAATAAGGAAGGTATGTTGAAATTTACGAGCAAAAACATAACACTAATACTATTTATTCGTCTTTCCAAAAAAAAAAAAAATATATATATATATATATATATATATATATAAATAACTGCACAAATCTCTCCAGGATCTCTATATAATAACAACATTGCCCAATTCCATCAGATGTTTAATGTAGTCAAATAAAACCTGTATGAAATTTCTTCACTGGTTAAAAAGTCTCTTTCGCTAAATAGTTTATAATTAAAAAAGAAATCTTAACACAACTGATTAAATTAGCCACTCGTGATAGAATTCGACTTACACTAACCACTGAGAAAGAAGCATAAAAAATCAAAGCAATATCCCATATATAATAAAGAGCAAGTGATTATATATATATATATATATATATATATATATATATATATATATATATATATATATATATATATATATATATATAGTCACGCTCATTTCTCCCTGTTCCTTGGGCAGCGGGGAGAGGGAGTAGTCATACGCTGATGAGAGGGGGTTACGTGTGACTGCAGACCTAGATAAACAATTCACCGTCATTTTTGACGGGTGGCGTAGCCTACATTAACATATGTACAGTATATTTACTTATTAAAATAATTCTACAAACTTCAGACCTCTGGTGAAAAAAAAAAAAGATCGAATACTTTGAAAATTTTGGTGATTTGCAACTATTTTTTTTTTATTATCTTCATTCTTTTTCGCGAGGGATCGTTATCGAAATAAGATTTAAAGAATACTGTGATAAGAGAGTAGCCTACACGAACTTGGGATTTTCTGATCGATTGTTTTGAACCAGCAAAATTTTCGAATGCTACTTTCTCGTGTTGCAAAAGGGAATGGTTCTCATTAAACAAGTTACCAATTTAACAAATGCATATTACAAACTAAAAATAACCTGGGAATAATTAATTATCCGTCTACTCACATGAAGTTTTTTTCCCTTTCCCCACGTGTGAATCTTCGCTTTCGTACGAGAGAACGGCGTCAATGACCTCAGATGTCAGGATGCCTGAAAACTTTGAATCAATCAATCAATCAATCAATCGTACGAGAGAGAACAACCGACACACCTTTCACAGCCGAACCTCGCAGTCAACTGATTCGTGTGTTTGTTTCAGGGCTACCAGATTATTTCCACTGGATTATCGTACATGAACCTTAAAATTATTGTTTTTTTAACCAAAATTATCGTACACACTTTCAACATGATTATTAAGGAGTAACATAAATAACTTATTTCAAGGTATTTTAGTATAATTATTTAATGAACACACATTTATATATATATATATATATATATATATATATATATATATATATATATATATATATATATATATATATATATATATATACCTAAGGTATGTATCGTACATCGTACCGGATCCAAAATAATCGTACATGTACGATAATTATCGTACGAATGGCAAACCTGGTTTGTTTTGATTCAGATTCATGTGTCTTTGGCTTAAATGGTAGATGGCAGCACGATCGCCTACTAAAGATAAAAATTGTGAAGCTTCTTCTATATCTTATTTCTATTGATGGCTTGGTCACTGCCTACTACAATTTGCTTTTAGAATTTCATTGAATATTCTGATGTTTTTTTATGAGAACACAACAGGAGTTGATATGGTAGGCGTACACGATTAGTCTGAAAAAATCTATGGGATTTTGAGAAGATAATGCATGGGACCGAATGGGCGAATGTTTAATTTACATTGGTTTTAATCAAATTCTGACACAAATTTAAGAGTCAAATACAACGTGGAAAGTTTGAAGTTTATGATTATAACCACGCAATCTATTTTATTTTTTTATTTGATAAATTCCACATCAAGAATTAACAGTAGCATAAATATAAGCTTCCCTGACCCCCTAGGGCTTAGGACCATAGGGTTTGGGGGAGGGGAGAGAAGATCCTTCCCCCCTCCCCTCCATCACTAACGAAAAGCCACCCTTTTATGAACAAACCAAAAACTAGTTTTATTCATAAATAATGACACCGCGCAAACCAACACGTCCTTTCACATGGAAAAAAAAAAAAAAAAAAAAAAAAAAAAAACCTACTATTTCTTCATTATCCTCGTTCATTTTCGTAATTGACCGTTATCAAAATAAGATCTAAAGAATACTATGACAAGCGAGTAACATAAGGCAGTCAACACATGAAATTGTGATTTTCTGTCCGATTATTTTGAGCCAGCGATATTTCGGAATGCTATCGTCTCGTGTTGCAATAGTGAATGGTTCTACTTTACCAATTCAACAAAAGCATACTGCAAACTGAAAGCAATCTAGGAATCATTATTTATCCATCTACTCACATGGAGCTTTTCCCTATTGCCGGCGTCCGGAACTTCGATTTCCGATCGGAGAGGAGCAACTAGTCAACCTGGCACAACCGGAGCTCTGCGTCAACTGATCTAAGTTCAAGACTGACTCAAGTTGTTTATGTGTCAATGTGTCCGTCGAATCCGTCGTTTAAGTAGAATGTACAGTAGATGGCAGCTCGAGCACCTACCAAACATAATGTCATGCTTCTATATTATACTTACGTTGCTAGTTTAGTCCCTACTTGTAATTTTCTTTTAATTAATTCTTCTGATTTTTTAAATGGGAACACAACTGCGCTTAATAAAGCAGGCATACACTAAAGTCTTTGAAAAATCTATGGGATTTTGAAAAGATAATCCATAGGATTGAGTACATTTAATTCACAGTAGTTTTAACTGAACTAACACGTAGAAATACTTTGAAGTTTATCATAAAGATACAATTCAGTTTGTATTTTATTTAATAAATTCAATATCAATAATTAATAGTGGCATATAGGCCTACGTAAGATTCTTTGATCATCTGTGGAGCAGTGTTCCTCTCTATACTTTTAGGTGGTGTCCCTATAGTCCATTTCTTTTAGCGATGCAGATTTGCACGGACTCGCAGCGGTGCCCTTTTAGCTCGGAAAAGCCTCCTGATCGATGATTGGTTAGAATTATCTTGTCCAACCAATCAGCGATCCAGAAACTTTTCCGAGCTAAAAGGGCACCGCTGCGAGTCGGTGCAAACATGCATCACTAAAAGAAATGGACTATAGTACTGTAGTTTCGTACTTTGTCAATGTTGAATAGACTGGTTTAACGACTTGCTCTTTTTTTATTTTTTATTTCTAAATTTTCCTATTTTGCAATATATATATATGTATATATATATATATATATATATATATATATATATATATATATATATATATATATATATACATATATATATATATATATATGTATATATATATATATATATATATATATATATATATATATATATATATATATATATATATATATATATATATATATATATAATGTGTGTGTGTAGAAAATCATTACTAGTTGAGCCTCAACCAAAGCTGGCAAAGCAGGATGCTTTATATAAGCTCAAGGGCCCCAGTAGGGAAAAATAGGCCAGTTAGGAAAGGAAATAAACTATATGAGGAGTAATGAACAATTGAAATAAAACATCTTAAGAAGAGTAACATTAAATCAGTTCTCTTATATATAAACTATGAAAGAAGACTTAAGTCACCCTGTTCAACATCAAAACATTTGCTACGAGTTTGAACTTTTGACGTTTTATCGATTAAAATATCCAATTAGGAAGATCATTCCACAACTTGGTCACAGCTGGAATAAAACTTCTAGAATACCGTGTAGTATTGAGCCTCATGATGGAGAAGGCCTGACTATTAGAATTAACTGCATAACTATAGAATTATGAATAGGGTGGTACTGTCCGGGAAGATCTGAATGTAAAGGATGGTCAGGATTATGATAAATCTTTTGCAACATGCACAGCGCACTATATATATATATATATATATATATATATATATATATATATATATATATATATATATATATATATATATATATAAAACAACCTTGCAACATGCACAGCGCACTATATATATATATATATATATATATATATATATATATATATATATATATATATATATATATACATACACACACACACGTATATATATATATATATATATATATATATATATATATATATATATATATATATATATATATATATATAAATAAAACAACCTTGCAACATGCACAGCGCACTATATATATATATATATATATATATATATATATATATATATATATATATATATATGTATATATATATATATATATATATATATATATATATATATATATATATACAAATAAAACAACTTAAAATTATTTCAAAAGGATATTAAAACTATTCTTATTTTTGCCATGTTTTATTACTTTTTTTCTGTATATTGCTGCGCCTCACACATGGCTTTCACAATCTTTGTATTTTTAAGACAGAATTATCTATTGGTTATAAACCTTTAAGGAATTTATCTAAAAAAAAAAAAAAATCTGTCAACATCTGGGTGAGCATTTTACAGCCATATTTTATTGTGCAAGTATGTAGGCATGACCTAACACACATAATATACATACACATATACTGCCACATACACATAATAATAACCATCATAATAATGTTGAAAACAACAAGTTCATAAATTATGAGGAGGTCCTATCATTTTGCTTTAAAGTTGGGAGAAAAATATATTTTTTTCCGTTTAGCTTTTTTAAAAAAAAAATCTCAAGTTAACCTCAATAAGAAATTCACGAATGCTTGCAGAAAGCCAAGCACATGAATCCTACAACAACCAAAGTAACAAAGTTCTAAGAGTATGTTTTAAAGTGAAATCATGAGATCACTTAAAAGTATGTCAATCAAAATACACGCATGAACAAACCAAGGAATGTGAAACTGGACGCACATACATCTCTCTCTATATATATATATACTTTGCAAAACTCATTGAAACCACCCAGACAATACTCTCCAACAATAACATTCAAAATAGAATTTCTTTTTCAACCTCATTAAGATTCTTACAAAGGGGGTCAGCAAGTATGACGCCCCCTAAGGAAAGGAGACAGTTTAAAAATAAATAAAACGAAGGCTACCCCCAGGTCATGAGCCTGGGCACCTCACAACCGAGTTGGGAATGTACAGAGTTCCTCTTTTTTTGTGTATGTTTATAAATATAGACATGTACACCATTGATTATTTGTCTGATAATTGGTTGTTAAGAAAAACAAAATATCTAAGAAAACAGTACAATACAGTAATAGGTTCACATCTTAAGTCTTGCTATCATAAATATTGAGTATGATAAAGAGAGCTCAGGAGTTACAAAAAAAAAGGCATTTCATGTAACGTGCAATCACCTTATAAAAAATTACTCAGGAGTTACATAAAGGCATTTCATGTAACGTGCAATTACCGTAATACAGTACAGAATCAATCAGGAGTTAGAAAAAGGCATTTCACGTAATGTGCAATCACCTAATAAACAATTACTCAGGAGTTAAAAAAAAAAGCATTTCATGTAACGTTGAATCACCGTAATACAGTGAACAATTACCGGATATATTCACTCGTATCCTGACCAGCTGTTCGCTTTGCATTCTTCTTCTCTTTTAGAAAACATGAGAATCTTTGGTGATTCAAATTTAAAATCACTTCGCATCTGAGAGAGAGAGAGAGAGAGAGAGAGAGAGAGAGAGAGAGAGAGAGAGAGAGAGAGAGAGAGAGAGAGAGAGAGAGAGAGAGAGAGAATTAACTGGTCATTTCGATTCCATGTTTTCTGGAACGAGCACAAGTCTGTGCATCCGTAAAACTGTCTTATGTTCATCATGTTCCCTGTAATAAACCCACAAAAAAAGGTTCGTGAGTATATATATACACTGTATATATAAATGGGATAGAAGTTGAGTCCAGCAGAGCTGCTCATTTCTGTTGAAGATTCACCTAGTCACACAATCACATGAATTAACCCTCCTTTGCAAAGCAACTATGTTGGACTTAACCAATATGCAATCAATCCAGGACCCATCCCACGAGATAATAATGTTCCTTGAAACTACGGTATTAACTGTTACATTAGTTGGAGTAAAATATATCTATTGCAATTCATGTAAAATCGAACGAGCAAAAGAGAGAAAAAAATAGACCTTAACATCACGATTTGGCACTATTATATTTGTAAGCTATGCGTAGATACAGCGCGACAGGAGAGTGATTGTAAGCAAATCGCAGAAGAGGCAGCATCTCACTCAGCACAATGTAGCAGGTAGCCTTTAAAATAAGGAGTTCGACATGCGTAAACTTTACACAAACACACACACACACACTTAAAGTCAAATCGCATCAGTAGAGAGAGAGCGCATATTCGCTTGCAACGTCGTCTCATACAAGATTACTAATCCTGGTCTCACAGACCTACTAAACAAAATCATTTATGACTGAAATTTATGAACACATTTATGGCATGAAGCAAGAGCATCTGGACGAGTCAAATTCAAGATAAAATTCAAGGTTAAAAATCAGAATCAGACTACCACAAGAAACCAGCCGTGTTCTAGCGTAAGGAAAAGGAATATACTATAAAAAGGCTTTGTTAAAATCCGCTTAAGAACACGAACTGGAATTAAAACTAGGCCTTGAAAATCCACAGCATAAAAATGACATTTCTGCAATGATAAAAGTTTCTTCTGCAATCAAGGACATTGCAGAAGTTTATTGAAATAAACCCATTTTTAAAGAACTTTTCTTTGCTTTTGCAGCGCATCATTCTATTAAAATATTGGGTTGGTTTATACACATGCAATAATCTATTGCAGAAGATCATACTACAGAGAGCAAATTCACAAATATAGCTCAGGACATGTCTTAGGTTAAGCATGAAGTATCGTAAAGCCTCACAAATAAGCCATTTTTCTGTGATGAAAAATATATCTAACACTTATGGTGCAAGATAAAAAACATGAAAACCACTCATATATATATATATATATATATATATATATATATATATATATATATATATATATATATATATATATATATATATATATATATGTGTGTGTGTGTGTGATTCTTAAAAATCCTGTTTTCTCATTTAAAGGGACTGTCACCAAAAGATGCTACTCCTCTGATTTTTATTAGGTAGATGTAGAGTGAGGTCACAGGCCTCACGCTTTGTCCTATGAATGATCAAAAGAAAAGAGGCTTTTGTGAGGCTGGGGGAATAGGGAGGATGGGGTGGGGGAGGTGCTCATCTAAAACCATCATCAAGTCATCAACAGTTAAAACGAAATCCAATGTGACACACACATGACGAAGAAATACCCAACGCAAAGTTTTTAGCAACAATGCCACTGAACAAGAAAAACATCTTTTCGTCTCTTATCTTTCTCGTCTTTCTACTATTGTGTGTCTTGTAAGGGGGAAGGGCAAGTAGAAACAAAAGAAAAGGGGGTATATAAAAAGGCTCAATAAAAAAAAGCTGGCATTTAAAGTTTGAAAACAGAGAGAGAAAAATAGGATCTGCTGAATTCAGGCAAACTTTATCTTGAAGGCACTAGACGATTCAGCCTAAATCCTACTACTGAAGCAATGCAGCAAATAGAAAAAAATCACACCCATTAAGCAAAAAAAATAATATATATGTACAGTAATATAATCATAATAATATTTTTCTTAAAACACTATAGTAACAAAGATCATCTTGCCATATCAATAAGTCTTCATGATCATGTCTCTTCATTATTATTATCATCATCACCATATTCTTTTCTTGACTGTTTCAACACTATCTTCTTCGCCTTTTTCTTTTTTTTTTCAATTTTTATCACTCTCTCTTTATGCATTCACACAATGAGAAAAAAAATACTTACGAGCTAATGATATATATATATATTTATATATATACTATATATTATGCTAAAACCAGATAATTAAAGCAACATTTCTATTTACAAAGGATTAAGCCTATTTTGTATTTTAAACAATGGATTTGCTCCTGCAAACACTTTTAAAAGAATAAAATAATGAGAGACACTGCCTTGGCGTGCAAGGGTAAATCATGACAAATCAGACTTGTCTTATAATTAATAAAAAAATTAGTAGAATGGAATGCCAGAAAAATCGAATATGGAATTACTTAACTTCCAAGCAAATGTTGTACTTATCCTAGGCCTATTCTGTTCACTAATGCTACAGTCTTTTATTAAGAACACAAACACACAGTATTTTTAAAAATACAATATATATAAATTAGCTTTAAGCTAAACATATTTTTTATTAAATCAGATTAATAAAAAAATTGACACTCTGGAGAACTTACAATTCTATGAAAATGAGAAGACCTTCTATCCTAATTGAGATTCCGGGAAGACTAAGACGACTTCTTGTTTATATGAGAATTTTGTCATTTCTTAAAGGTTTAAAGGCCGCTCGTGAATGGCAGAGGTAAGGGACAGTGACATTGTCCTATCAAGCAGGACAATGCCTAAGCCCCCTCTCCATCCAAGCTAGGACCAAGGAGGGCCAGGCAATGGCTGCTGATGTCTCAGCAGATAGACCTACAGGCTTCCCCCAAACCCCAAATCCTTAGCTCACAAGGATGTTGAGGTTGCAGCAACCAAAGAAACTATCGAGTTTGAGCGGAACTCGAACCCCAGTCTGGCATTCACCAGTCAGGGACGTTACCACGTCGGCCACCACAACTTGATAATGAAAAACAAGTAATGACAATAGTAATGAGTATTGATAACAACCATATAATAAAAAAACCTGCAAATATATGATCAGCATTCGTTTGTCAACCGTTTTCTGTGATTGCTGATAACTTAAGCCCCTCGCTTGATCTAATAAAATTACAACTCTCAAACATCAAGCTTATTCGCTCACTTATGAAGAGATATAAATAGAAAAATAACATAAGTAAAAGAGTAGATTTGGCTTATGAGATGCGATGGTAAAAAAAAAAAGTGAAAAATATATAAATAAAACAGAGTTCTGTCCAAGCTAAAATGGCCTGTGCCTCTCGAATTCACACAGATTCAACCATAGGAGCAAATTGCTCGTTTATCTCATTGGTTCTTCTCTTTCTCTCTCTCTCTCTCTCTATCCAGTCATAACAAAGAACGCTCGTTACAGCGATATAATTATAATATATTCATCAGGTAAGAGAAGAGGGAGAGTTTAAGTCCCCTTCTGTATCTTTCTGCCAGGAAAAAGTGGCTCATATAATACAATATACAGTACATTCTAAATATATTCTAGTACACAAAAAATTCACTGAGAACTACTAATTCGTGTTGAAAATGATGTAACATCATCATCATCATCATCATCATTGCTCTACAAATTATGGCACTATCATGAAAGATGTTCATTTGAAAGCAATACAAAAATACAGATTGGCAAGATATGTGGCACTGCATGGAGAAATCTAAAAAAAAAGTAAATGTTATAACGGGCTCTTGCAAATCAAACTGGTGCTGATACTGTTTCACTATTGGGTTAATTTGGACGATTAATCATTACAGCTATCTAACTCACTCGGCATCCCTCTGATCCGAGCCTGTTATAGCTCCTTGAATGAGGCTAGCTTGCTGAATCTGAATCTAGAACGAAGACGGAATTCTGGAATGCCGAATAACTCTGACTGGAAATAAGGCAGTGCGAATGACTGGCACAGCATTTGCAATAGTAAAACTCACGAAGTTAATTTAAAAGATAAAATTAATAATGACTATTCGTAATCAACTCGGTTTCACAACAATTTAATCACTAACAAGAACATCTAAGTTTATTATTAAAGGCATTCGATACCCTGTTCACTTATAAGTTTTGTCTTCATTAAGGTTTTTAAAATAATTTGATTTTAGCAGAGGTTACCACGAACAAGCAGCGTTTATAATGGATGGAGTTTTCACTCATGGTGTCAATGCTGTCTCTAGACAGATAGTACCTTGTGGTAATGGCAAAGGTACGACATGGCAACTGGAATGTTGGAGGTACCTCTAGAAAATGGACAACTGGAAAGTACCTAGCTCAAATTTTCTACACTTCAAGTTAAAAGTAACTTATGATACTAGATTTACTAAACCTTCATTTCAATGTCTAGAAACATTGCAAAATAAATGTCAACTAGATGAAAAACCCTTTCAAAATATTACTGGCAGAAATTTTGCCAAATCAGTAATAACAGTTAATTTTAATGTCACAAACATAATTTTTAGCTGTACAGTTCAGTTTCCATTTCCTTTAAAACACTATATGGCAGCAAGAGAAGTTTTGTGTCTCTGTTTACCTGGGTTGACATATTAAAAAACTGCCTTCACTAGCAGTTAACAGTAACCAATTCCTTACATTCTTGATAAGATTCTCTGTTAGAAAAAAATCCGGTGTAACTATGGTAGATACAATTACCAGAGATCTAATTTTATTTCTTTTATTTAGGGGGGGGGGGAAGGGAGGAAAGTAATTTAGTTCTCTGCCTATACAATTAGCTACACAATATAAGAGAACACTTAGGTTATTGAGCATCACAGAGGAACTCTTTTGTTCTCTATCAAATTGGGCGTTTCTCCTTTTGTCTCCAGTACCTCTGTACAATCAGATAATAGATATCACCATCATAATGGCTCAGTGTCTGTACTTTGGTAACCCGCCTCCTCTCTTCACAGCTGTGTCTCTACAGAAAAAAGCACTAAAAAACAGTGACCTTAACCTCCTCCTCCTCCTCCTCCTCCTCCTTCTCCTCCAAAAACCTTTTTGGAAGAAGTAAGTGTCTGTCGCTTCGCTCCCAATTTCAAAACGAACGAATCCACAGAGAGGGAGGGAGAGAGAGAGATAGAGACACCTTTCTCTTCTCCCTCTCTCTCACGTTATCTCTCCTATCTCTTAATCTCCAGTGATACATATACAAATATATATATAAATTTATATATATATATTCATAAATCCAGGTAACAGCTGATCCCCCAGGATCCCCACAGACGCCTTCGTTCAGTGCTCGACTCCAGTCAGCTCGATCAGCGTCAAGTCGAAGCTCTCGGCGTCTCGATGCTGGACCTCCATCAGGAATAAATCCTCGTTGCAGTAATGACGAAGCATGTCGTCGTCAACTTTGGCAACCACTCTGCAATGGAGGAGGGAGAGAGACATAAGCTAAGAGTAAATAAAACTCTCTAAAATTGAGTTTTCTTTTATCTAATTCATATATCAGGAGGGCCTCAACTTACGAACACTCAACTTACGAACACTCGACTTACGAAAATTCGGAGATACAACCACAAATCCAAAGGAAATTATAGATATCAGATATTGTATTAAAAGTTCGTATGCTGTAATAGGATAATGCAATACTGTAATATAAAAATACTGTATGATATAATACAGTAAGCAAAATAACATTTGAAATAACCAGATATTAATTTCATATGAAACAGGATTATTTGTTGGCTTTTATAGCTGGAAATCGTTGGCATGGAGTTAGGTTGGGCCTACCCTAGGTAATATTTTAACAAAATTCGTCTTGCAAACAATTCAACCTAAAAATAGCTTCTTGGAACCTATTAAGTTTGTAGGTTGAGGACCTTCCATCAGCTACTGAATTATCTTAAAAAAAAAAAAAAAAAAAAAAAATCTGAATTTATTTTGAAGTTACTCAAGAAAGACTTTTTTATGGTGAACTATTGCTTCGTTCTATTTGAGAAAATCTCGCTTAAATTAATTTTCTATCTATCAATCTCATATATAAAATAACTGATATTAGTAGCAAAAGTATCTTACACACGAAAATACATCTTATTAGAATAATTTCATCTTACCAATCTTAATAAATCAATAATATAGTTGTATTCATACTCACCCAACTTTATTTTTCCTGTATATATTTTTGATACTTTGCATTGGAATTTTGTACTTTTCCTCGATCTGAAAAGAGAGTTTAAATGTAAATTTCCATATTTTCCTTCATTAAAAAGTGAAAGAGTTGAACTTGACATTTTCCTATAAATGTACATTACACTATTTTCTTAAAAGGAAAAAGTATAATAGTAAATTTCAATATTTATTTACAATAAAAAAAGTTTAAATGTGCACTATAGTATTTTCTCAAAAGGTAAAAAGTATAATAGTAAATTTCAATATCTATTTACAATAAAAAAAAAGTTTAAATGTGCACTATAGTATTTTCTCAAAAGGTAAAAAGTATAATAGTAAATTTCAATATTTTTTTACAATGAAAAAAAAATTAATTGCACACTTTAGTATTTTCTCAAAAGGTAAAAAGTATAATAGTAAATTTCAATATTTATTTACAATAAAAAAAGTTTAAATGTGCACTTTAGTATTTTCTCAAAAGGTAAAAAGTATAATAGTAAATTTCAATATTTATTTACAAAGAAAAAAATAAATGCACACTTCAATATTTTCTCAAGAAAGTAAAAGATGTAATAGTAAATTTCCATATCAGGCACTAACTTAAATCACACTTCACCTACGTTTATGATAGGTTCAGCATTGTAAACGTGAACACTTCATATAAGACAAGAACACTTCAAAAAAAAAAAAAAAAAAAAAAAAAAAAAAAAAAAAAAAAAAAAAAAAAAAAAAAAAAAAAAAAAAAATGGATGTACACTTCAAATAAGACAAGAACAGTTATAAAAAAAAAAAAAAACAATGGATGTACACTTCAAATAAGACAAGAACAGTTATAAAAAAAAAACAAAAAAAAAACAATGGATGTACACTTCAAATAAGACAAGAACACACACACACACACACACACAAAAAGACCAATGAATGTACACTTCAAATAAGACAAGAACACTTCAAAAAAAAAAAAAAAAAAAAAAAAACACACACACAATGGACGTACACCTACTGGTAAAAAATGTATTAGTAAATTTTCATTTCAGGCGCTAACTTAAATCACAATTCATTCAAGTAAAAAAAAAATATCAAGACTAATGCAGGAGCACTTACTGCTGACAGCAGGCCTACGGTGCTAGGAGGTACCAGATGTAAGGGCGTATAAACATCTTCGCCGTCTTGTCTGACGTAAAGCATGACCCTGTCACTGAGAGGTGGTGTCAATCTGGACCTTTTGGAGACGTGGGAGAAGACGTCGGCCATAGGACTGTCTAAGGAGCCGTTGGCCAGACTCGCACTCAGTTCCTTCCGCCCATCTCTGTAGATACGATCGTAATGAGTTACGCTAAGTAAAAAAAAAAAAAAAGAAAGAAAGGTTTTTGGATATTGGGAAAGTTCATAATGTTTATGTGAAAACGCTTGAAAAAACTGTTTTTTAAAGACTAATTTTGGGTGTTATTTCTTACACAGACTAACAGCTTTTAGGCTGGTGAGCATGATAAAATAGGATAATAAACATTCCCCTTAAATTCTCACGTATTGCTATACTATTCTCAAAGTAAAAATGAGTCCTAGAAACTACTTTCAAAGCAGCATGCTTAAGTAATGTTTCCATTGTCATGTAACTCCCACATAATCAAGTCGGCTTTACGTTAAAGTAACATAAGAATATTAGGCTTTTTGTCTTCTCATGGACTGCAATAAGATTAAAAACTCTTATTCAAATGCTAATGTGCATATAGATGAAATAAAAATAGCCTACAACACGTTTAAATAGTCAATAAGAAGTACAAATAAATGAATTCCAAGGTAGGTACTAGTCTGTTTGTCAATGAATCCATTAAGAATAAAGACCTTTGCAATGAATTCCAAGGTAGTCTGTTTGTCAAAATTTGCCATTATGCAGAAATACTTGGGAAAAAAAATCTTGTCAAAGAAAGCCATGCCTTTAGTATCACAAATTACACTTGGGCAAAATCAACAACAGCATTTTTACTACAGGAGGACTCCTTCCTTTTAAAAGCAAATACCAGAGGTAATTATTTCAAAATATTTCTAGATTTAAACAAATTAATAAAAAGCAAGTTCATATAATTATCAAGGCGTGAAATTAAAACGTAACTGAAATATAAAAACTGAAAATAGAAATTTTGGAGCATTAATGAAACTGGATGGAATATAAATACTGTAGATATACAGCATGGACAGCCACGTTAATAAACGAATACACATTAAGAACAAAATGCCCAGTCCAATTAGCATAATAAATTGCTTATTCATCCAAAGATGCATTGTCTGTCTTGTAAAAATGGTCAGTGAAGCAAAACTGATAGTGGCTTGATATTCTAGATATTTCAGTCCAAGGAAACAGATAACTGATGCTGGGAAAGGATGAAGTAATCTAACGTACAGTTGGACACAGGAGTCCAACTCGCTCCGGAGTGCACCCTGTCACACCTTTACTTCGCGGCGAGTAACCAAACATAGAGCTGGAGCCCTTGGGCTTATAACCTCCTGCTTTTCTAACTTGGGTTGTAGCTTAGCTAGTAGTAGTAGCAATAACAATAATAATAATAATAATAATAATAATGGCAGAAATGGTGGGCAGGGCTAAACACAGGAACTCGCCACGCAGTAAGGGTGTGGCTAGGTGCAATCTTCAAAGAGAGGTGTACCAGGAATTCCTGTATCCAGCTGTACATGTGTAAGCAGAGGATTAGACAGGGTTGAAGGAATGCTACACTTGTCATAGTGAAACACAAAACAACATAAAAAAATACAGTCATAAGAAAATGAGAGAGAACTTACCTTGAGTCCAGAAAGACAGCTATAGAAAAGAAAAGAAGAATTTGAAATGGGATTAATGTGATCATTCTTCGAAAAGACAGAATTGTCTACATTATTACGTAGGAAGGAAATAAGATGCGTTCATTGGTACAATTATTTCTATGAACTAAATAAGTGTATAGACAAGGAAGGCCAAGTTGCAAGCAGAGCTGTAAATAAGCAAAGAGTTACATAGTTACATTCTTTAATTACATATTAGAACCTCATGTGTGTTATATCTGATTTTAAAAATGTGCAAACTATATATATATACATATATATATATATATATATATATATATATATATATATATATATATATATATATATATATATATATATATATATATATATATATATATGTATATATATTATGCATGTATCTATGGCAGGTGAAGGTTGCATGTATTTAATGGTTTATGTAGCAACTATTTAAAACTAGCTGGCTAAACGATACTACTATAAGAAAAATACCCCATATTAATGTCAGTGTTGAATATCTAAAGGAAGTTTAAACTGTAGGCAATGCAAATTGAAGAAGGAAATTTAAAAAAAAAAGTCTACAGAATGTGAGCTGCCTGTGGAAGGATGAGGAGCTTTGTTTCTGGAACTGTTTTTGAAGAGGCACAGGGAAGTAGGAATAAGAGATGGAAATGGGAGACGACGAGGAAGAGGAACAGTAGCAGAAGGATATCCAGGAAGAGGAGGAAAAGGAAGAGGTAATTTGGAGGAGTCTTACCCATAGGGCTGAGGGAAGCTGTAGTGGAACTTGTAGCTACTGCTGTTGGCTTTGGGCGAGACGGCTGTGGGCGGGGGAACCTGCAGAGGTGCTAGTTGGGTGATGGTTGAGGTGGAGGAGAGGATGCTGGAGTTGGGTGGAGGTGGGGGAACAAGGGTTGGAGTTGGTGGTGTTGGGTCGAGGCTGTGTGGTGGTGGGGTCATGCACCGTCCTGGGGTGGAAGGAAATCCATGCTGGGGAGAGAGATTGGAGGGGGGCGAGCATTCCACGCCTACAGCAGCCCCCGCCACGGCCACGCTGCAGCCAGTACTGGAGGGGGAAGAACGAAGAACACACTCAACATCTCCCAGCCTTTTTTTTTTTTTTTTTAAATGAGGCACAGACACACAATCACACACTAAGCAGGGACGCATACCCTCGGCATTCCCCCTAAAGAACAATGTCCTCAAAATCTACAGCACCAACTACTTTATGATCTTCATCAGTTTTGTTATTTGCAACTGGAGGCATTCAAGGGTTACTCAAAAATTTTGAAAGTGAGATTTGGAGAGTTTCGTCTAAGTTGATTCATGCTATTTCAAATAGAACTAAAGTTATATTAAGGCAGACAGATGTAATAAAACTTACAGGCAGAGCTAATGGTTTGTAATGAGCAATATGATCCTTATTCTTATCAATAACTTAAAAGGCCTCTTTATAAAAAAAAAATATACAGATGATGAGGAGAAAGGACATTTAAAAATGAATATTCAATCAGTAGGATACAACCAATTTGAAATGTATGAAAAATAAAGGAAGATTTTGAAACGAAACGAGATCCTTTGACAAACCTCCACTGCATAAGATTGGACAACTACAGGATTCCCTACTAAACTAAAAAAAATATAACTAAAATAATGCAACCTATTTCGTTCAACTATGGAACCCTAATCATGGGTGAATGTTTAAAGAACGGAAACTAATTACCGTAGGCAACTGATCTGGAAAGAGCCATTCATTGCTGTTTATCTCAAACCTGAGCACATGTGAGCCTGTATATGAGTGTACTGTATGTGCGGAAGTGCAAGGAAGTACATAAGTTACGTATGAAAGTACAGCATACATACAACCTCCTCCAGAAATTGGGGGAGTTCAGGATCGTTAAGTGTTGAAGGAAACTGGTTCTGAGAAAATCCCAAAATATTGCTGGAATGTGTGAGAAACTACTACACAATAGTTTTATATAAAGAAAAATGTTCCAAAATTCCATTGCAAAATTATGACAAGCGCCAGCAAATAATCTGGTGAACATCATTCTATGCATATCCTCTTTCTGAGTACTCTCTTTGCCTATCAATGAATTATAAGCCTTATTTCTGATGATTTACATTGGTTTAAACAACGCACTGTGGAGACTCTGAACTGCCATTTTACCAGTGTTCAAGACTACAGCCATGAGAGAAGTCATCAAGACTACAGCCATGAGATAAGTCATCAAGACTACAGCCATGAGATAAGTCATATAGCTTGCAACTTCCCATGATTGCAGTAGGAAAATACATATTCGAACGATGAAACCCCTTGCATCTCTTCTTGAACAAAATACTTATCTCTTTTTATATAAACGTAATTAAATAAATTAATTAGAAATGTGAAGAAAATGTCTTTCCTGTAGATATTAGAGAACATTTCAAAAGGAAATTCTTTTTAGCTATCTAATACAAATTTAGTTCATCTATTAAATATTATACAAACGAATAGACAAATCAAAATCAACCATGTCTTCATATTCAAATTCATGTACATCACTCATCCATGCGCAAATTTCATACTGAAGGCTTGGTTTAAATGCCCTTTTCCATAACTCATCTCTCTTAATTCCTAATTCTTTCTGCAATGCAACAGTCGCCTTTCCTCCTTCTGGGATTTCATTTGAAAACAATTTGTTCACTATACTAATAATGTCTACATAGCTTGTGGCTCCAGTGCTTATATCCATTCATATATACTAAGTTTTAACTGTCCATATATAAAGATAAACATTAATGCATACATACATGTATCTATATAGGTGTTTAATCTACAACATTCAAATGTGCAGTCTAATAGTAGCATACAATAACTAGAGAAACTAGTTCCTACTGTACTTCTGCTAATGACTAAGTGGTATTATTACCCTCTATGCATAACCATAAATAATTAGTTACTTTGAGCTACTACAATCCAACTTCCTGGATCAGATATCCTACGAAGGATTACAAGATAAGAAATCCTCCGTAGGATTCGAGGGTCTGAAATACTGTACAGGATTTCCAGATCAGGCCTTATCACATATCCTGTGCAGGATTTTTGGATAAAAAAATTCTTTACAAGATTTCACTATCAGAAATTCTGCGCAGGATTCCTGTATTAAAAATCCTGCACCGGATTCTTGGCTCAGATATCCTGCAAAGGATTCTTGGATTAGAAATCCTACGAAGGATTCTTGAATAAAGAAAATCCTGTGTATAATTCTTGGATCAGAAATCCTGAAAGGACTCCTGGTTCAGAAACCCTGCACAGGATTCTTGGATCAAAAATCTTACAAAGGATATTGGATTAGAAATCCTGAGCTGGATTCCATGATAAAAAAAATCCAATGCAGGATTCCCAGCTCAGAAATCATCCGTAGGATTCCAGTTTCAGTAATCCTTCTCTTAGTTACCATACAGTATCTATAAATGGTAATTGAACGACGTCATAATGCAGTGAGTTTCAAATCATTACTCTATACATACTCATAAATATACAGTATACATGGTTCGTGCTTTCATGCATCGTGCAAGAATTGTAAGTGGAAGGCAAGAAGGAAGTATGGATGGAAGGACAGCGAAAAGAAGAGGGATGAATGACGAGTGATTATGATGATGGAAATGACACAGGGATAAAGATGGCGAGAATACAATGATGTATAAATGACAGTATATGGCTATTGAAGTTCCTAGCAGAGGTTGTCGACAACATGAACATTGCTACGTACGCATTCCGTCTATGAAAACTATCCTGTTACTAGCTAGTTACGACTTTGAAAGCAGCGCCCAGATTTCACAGATTGACCATTACAGTCTACATAAAGGGGAATGTCTTTAACTATGAAAATTGTACAGCATTGTATCTTGAAAAAAAAAAAAAGAAAAAAAAATATGACATTAATTTCACTGCCCAGATTTCGCACATTGACTAATCATCATCATTATCATCATCTCCTCATACGCCTATTGACGCAAAGGGCCACGGTTAGATTTCGCCAGCCATCTCTATCTTGAGCTTTTAATTCAATACTTCACCATTCATCCTCTGCTACGTCGCGCTTCATAGTCATCAGCCATGTAGGCCCGGGTCTTCCAACTCTTGTAGTGCCTTGTGGAGCTCAGCTGAACATTTGGTGAACGTTTTATGAAGAAAGTTAATATCAAATTGTCATGTCCATCATTCAAAAACCTAGGTTATTCATGCATGAAGGGTACACGTCTAATCTTTCAGCAAGCTTAGAGACACAGTACCTTTCCTTTTACTTGTTCAATAATTCCACACATTCTAATGATGAAATGTCTTTAAATTGAATCTTAATGTCAACATTTCTCTTAGGTATTACCCTCTCTGTGCCGAACAGACCCATCACTGTTTTTCTTATATCAGAATAGTGTTGGGCATTGATTCGCATTGATTTTCTTATATCAGAATAGTGTTGGGCATTGATTCGCATTGATTTTCTTATATCAGAATAGTGTTGGGCATTGATTTTCTTATATCAGAATAGTGTTGGGCATTGATTCGCATTGATTTTTTTATATCAGAATAGTGTTGGGCATTGATTCGAATTGATTGGACACCATGAGAACAGAAATACACAGACATTGTTGTGGTGGCCTACTGTAATCGCCGGCAGACGGCTTGATAGATTTCTTATGTACGATTGCGACGTTATTATTTCCAGCCATTGTCTGCTCTCCCTAGTACACAGTTTTGGAAAAAAGGGGTCTTCGTCATCGAAAATAGGGTCTCTACGACATTGTGAAGTTGGCTTCATTTACTCCGGTACACTTCATGGGCAGCTGAGATGTTCAGCTGAACATTGTAGCAGGTAGCGCTGTGTTTAGGGACTCCGGTACACTCCATAGGAAGCTAAGATGTCCAACAGCTGAACATTTCAGCAGGTAGCGCTGTGTTTAGAGACTCCGGTACACTCCATAGGAAGCTAAGATGTCCAACAGCTGAGCATTGCAGCAGGTAGCGCTGTGTTTAGGAACTCCGGTACACTCCATAGGAAGCTAAGATGTCCAACAGCTGAGCATTGCAGCAGGTAGCGCTGTGTTTAGGGACTCCGGTACACTCCATAGGAAGCTAAGATGTCCAACAGCTGAACATTGCAGCAGGTAGCGCTGTGTTTAGGGACTCCGGTACACTCCATAGGAAGCTAAGATGTCCAACAGCTGAACATTGTAGCAGGTAGCGCTGTGTTTAGAGAAAATCCTGGCAACGCTGAGATTATGAACACGGGATCAAAAGCTATTTTATAAATTCCATGAAATAATGTATATAAAAATATTATCCTTTGCTTACCAGAAATGAGAAAATCTAATCAAAATACATTTGATCACTTGTTTACAAGCTCAACGACTTTGTTTTACATGCAGCGTTGCCAACAGTTTCTCTTTTGCTAAGCACAGAGTTACCAGCTACAATGTACAGCTGCCAGACGTCTCCTTTGCTTACCGTAATGTGTTACCGGATTTAACGAAACCAACTGTACCACTGTATCCCTTTCTGAGTGGGGATACCTTAACGTGGTGAAAGGGTAGGTTGGTTTGCCGTGAGCGATCAGACAAAAGTCTCCCAACATTACCAATATGCAGTTGGCCAGCGTGGTAATAAAAACTGGCCACTCCCCAGACATAAATAAGGACATGTCTGAGCCCTTTGTCCTACAGTGGACTAAAAACTGATGCATTTGTTGTTGTTGTATATATATATATATATATATATATATATATATATATATATATATATATATATATATATATATATATATATATATATATATATATATATGCAATACGGACGCACATATATGCATGTATGGCAATGAAACCTGTGAAATTATATGTATATGCGTAAATACCTCCAATTACATCAAATTTTACATATTTCATCTAATAGTAATATCAAAGATTATAAAGCAAATGATAACAGCTTTAATTCGTGTCAAAGATAAAAAGATATCCGGGGCATTGCTTTCAAAGTTTCAAAAAAAAAAGGATAAAGGGAAAATTTACCCTGTTTTATCTATCTAACTCTGACTAATATAAACAAAGCCACAGTTATACTTACCCATTATCGGAGTCGTGGCTGTAAAAACTGTGAATTTCCATAGGGACCTGAAAAAAAGGAGAGGTTTTAAAAATATATTAAAAACAATGTTTATAACTGTCTTCAACATTTTGACAATTTAATTTTCATCACACATATTTTATCACATTAATGTACGTACACACACACACACACACACACACACACACACACACACACACACACACACACACACACACATATATATATATATATATATATATATATATATATATATATATACATATATATATGTGTGTGTGTGTGTATGTGTGTAGCACAAAATCACAACCTTGATACAGAGGATAAAGAATAATTTTGCCCACTAGTAGAAAAAGTTTGTGTATATATATATATATATATATATATATATATATATATATATATATATATATATATATATAAACACATACACAAACAAGGCTTCATATTGCCTCCGTCACATTGGAGATATTTTCTTCCTGTACATTAATATCTGCCTCCCTATTTTCATAAATAAGCAACATGCCTTCACGTTTCCAGAAGGCACAGACGCCCATCGCACTTACTTTTTCCAAATCCTCAGCTGGTGTGAAGAGAACTGGCGGTTTGGTGAGATCCGACATAGAATAGAACTCGGAGCGGTCGCACGGCTGGTGGTAGAGGTCCTCGTATTTCTTGCGGGTGGTGGCGACCATGCGGCGTTTGGCCGCGCGGCGTTCCTCGTCGCGCGTTTTTCTTTCTGCGCCCTAACGGGAGAGCAGACGGAGACAGTGATGAGAGGAAGAGGTAAAATGAGAAGGAAATGTAAAAGAGGCATGTGACACATTTGATCATAAGCCCTAACCGAACAGATAGAGACAATGATGAGAGGAAAAATTGAAATGAGAAGGAAATGTAGAAGAGGCATGTGACACATTTAATCATAATTCATTCATAAATGGTTGAAAATTAATCAGGTTAAATTTAAACAGGAGAGCAGATGAAGTCAATGATGAGAGGAAAAGGTAAAATGAGAAGGAAATGTAGAAGAGGTATGTGACACATTTAATCATAATGCATTCATAATTGGTTACAAAATAGGTTAAATTTAATTTAACCTAACTTAAACTGACACTGGTAAATATTTGCCGTAAATACGGTAAAATGAGAAGGAAATGTAAAAGAAGCATGTGATACATTTAATCATAATGCATTCATAATTGGTTGCACAATAGGTTAAATTTGATTCAACCTAACTTAACCATACACTGTTAAAAATTTGCTGTGAAACCGGTAAAAAATCCTGGAATAAATGTTGGCAGGCAATTACCATTTTTAAAAAAGGATATATTGACGTTAAGGAGTGATATTACGGTCACCAACAAGTAAAAGATAATAATAAAGTAGGGTATAAAACCCGGTCGCCTGTATTTACTGAAATAAGGCTGAGAGCAGTATATTTTTTAAGGAGAATTTCCGATTAAAATTACGTATCTTTTTTGAGTGTAGCCTACATAACTTGATTTGATTAATTTTTCATTATAATTACAAGATAACTGTTAGAACTTCCTGACAAATAAACACAAGATTTATACTACAGCCCACCTAACTTAATTTAATTAATTTCTTTTCAAAGATTTCATAATCATTACAAGGAAACAGTTAGATCTTCCTGACACATAAACGCAAGATTGTACAATATACTACAATATATAAATATAAACATACACTGTTAAAAAACGTAATTTTAATCGTAAATCGTACTGTTCTCGGCTGTATTTCAGGAAAATACAAGAGACCGTAATTTTACCCAACGTTATTCTTATCTTTTTACGAGTTGGTGACCCCAATATCACTCCTTAACGTCAATATATCCCTTTTTAAAACGGTATTTTTTTTTTTTTTTTTTACGGAAAATTTGTAACAGTTTATGTATACACCATACCTTGTCACAGAAGACCTTAATCTGACAATATCCTCGGTGGAATAAAGTTGCTGCATCCCTCGGGTCCTCGTATGTGTCAACCTGGACGTGAAGCGGAAGGCCCTGCAAGACAGAATTAACATTAAGAAAAAGACAATACGATTTATAGGCATAACTGCACAGTGGGATAAATTAAATTCGAATATAATATAACAAGCGCATGCATTCTATATATATATATATATATATATATATATATAGAAAATTACCATACAGATGAAGCCAAAACAATTTGATAAAAGGGCACTTTTCGTCTTAATCAATTTTGTTTAAAGAACAGACAGAAAATGCTCGTACATTTAAAGCCAATATCAATTGAAAAAAAGGAAATTTTTGACTTTGTCTGTCCGTATAAATTTTGTTTAAATAATTACTGGATATATTGGTATTACTTAAAATTTTTATATTTACAGATGGAAACTTCATTGAAACTATAAACTGAATATAAGATTGAGACCTCAAAGTCGAATGCTTTGTTTATCAGGGTCATGACTCCTGTTTGCCTTATATATATATATATATATATATATATATATATATATATATATATATATATATATATATATATATATATATATCCCTCAATTATTAACGCTGACATATCATAAATGATCTAAATCTAACACAAAAATCACTAACAAAAACAAAGGTAAAAATACTGAGCCGAGAAGAAAAGTCAAAAGATAAACAAGCAGAAAAAATCTAGATAAATAGAAACATTCCTAAAAATAGTTCTCGTCTATTTGCCATCTTCTAAATATACTCATAATCAAGATAAGGTTTGACAGTAATGTGGAGAAACTAATTGCAAACACTAAACAGAAGAAAAGAGCGAAAAAAAATTGGTATAGAATGATTCATTTCCCCCAGCTAGTGACATCAAATTAAATCTAAAGAAACATTACTAAAGAATTCACTTTCGAATAAAAAAAGTGAGAACTGAGAAGCATCACTCAGCCAATCCCTGTGCATGAATCCAAAAATGACTGACATTTGTAACAAGTTCTTATATTCATGAATGAATGAAAAATTAACTCCGTTCCCTTATCTCTTAAAACGGGATATGGGATACAGAGAGAAAGGTAAGGAAAGAGAACAGAAACACACTTGAAAAGAGAGAAGGGGAGAGAGATAGAAAGAGAGAGAAAGAGACAGAGATAAAGCACCTCCTATTTTAGTCAGTCACCTGGGTATGCAGAGGAAGTGGCTGGGATGAAGGATTGTAGAGGTGGTGAAGGTGTTGTGGTGTACTTAACACAGCGTAGGTGTCCACCTGAATATGCAGCGGCGGGCCCTGAAAGATACGTTCAATGTAAAAAGAAGGAAGAGGAAGGAATGGAATGGAAGGGAGAAAGAGGAAGAGGGGGAGGAGGAGGTGAAAACACGAAGAACTAAAGAGGGAGTGAATGCACCAATCAACATAAAGATCAAAATGAGGATGGCATTGAGTTCTAAAGAAAAAATACAAGGAAGACTGACTTCAATTTGGTTTTGGATTAGCTGTAAAATTTTATTTATTTGATGCTCTATAAATGCTCAGAAAAGTGCTGAGGAAAATTGAAAAAGACTATTTTGTCAAACCAAAGATGAATACGTATCAATGGAGACATCATATAATTATTATAATTATCACTAGCTAAGCTAAAACCCTAATTGAAAAGGCAGAATGCTACAAACCCAGGGCTCCGACAGGGAAAACACCCTGTGCAGAAAAGAAATGGTAAATAAAAAAAAATATTTAATATAAATAAAAACAAATGAAATATATTGAGATAAATATGAATGGTAAAGAGATAGTTACATATTAATCATAAAATGAGACCATTGTCCACCAGCTCAACAGAAAAACATTTGGAGAAAGTTTGAACTTCTGACTTTCCATTGATTTAGCATCACTAAGGAAGTATCTCAGTGAATTTTTTTGGGTTTTATTTCTAAGTAATCATTAAAATTCAACTTGAATCCTTTTGGCTCCAACAAAAATCGTGCAATTTCTTTCGAGGTTAACATGTAAATTTTTTTGTTCTCACAAATTATCCAAGAGAGAGAGAGAGAGAGAGAGAGAGAGAGAGAGAGAGAGAGAGAGAGAAAGAGCTAATCTGGCTTTGAAGATGGCAAACGTCAAAACATATCAGATAATAAAGTAGTTACAAAGTGTCAACTTTTACTTCAAATATGGTGTCTTAATTAAGTATAAAACACAGCCCCAAGGTCTACCTCAAACTCACTGCTTGTAACTACTGTAAGTATAACCTTATTAATAAAATGAATAAGACCTTCATTAATTTTACTAAGTAGGGTGATATATTAATGCTACTTTTAATCATTTGTATTAATGCTTTCCAGGATCGCTTCCCACATAAGGCACTCATATACATTAGTACCTATGTGCATATGCATAATTGTTAAACATACATATACATACGTGTACATACAAACATGGAGAGAGAAGATCATAAAAATCATATTTCAGAAGTTGTAAAAATATTTCATGAGATTATATAAATAAAACATTAAACATCAGACTGCTAGGAATTAATAAAGCAATTGGAAAAACAACAACAACAATAATAATAATAATAATAATAATAATAATAATAATAATACAAAACTGTCATTAAATTTCTATGCATAGGAAGTTTAAAAGGATTTGCTTGTTAGACCAGTCTATTTGTGAATACTGAACACTCCAAAATATATATTCGTATCCCTATATGTAAACTGTAACATCTGTCACAAAATTTCTTTTACATTAATATTCAAACAAGTATATCTATCAAATGTAGTACCTCCGAAACCTGCATGCACACTATGCCTGCATGTGTGTACTAATGCACGTACATAAGCATAATGACATGCTTGCATATCAGACTCCAGTTCGTTTGCATTCACTTCCATATCCTAAACGTTGGTCTTTAACCCTTTTAAAAGACCAGTTTTTTCCCCCTTTACTTTCATGTACGCTCAACTGATAAAGTGATCACACCACATACATAAACAATGGCAGCACCCAAAAATGAGAGAGAGAGAGAGAGAGAGAGAGAGAGAGAGAGAGAGAGAGCACATACACAAACACATACATAACAATGGCAGCACCCAAGAGAGAGAGAGAGAGAGAGAAGAGAGAGAGAGAGCGAGCCAGCATACACATAAACATATATAAACAATACAGCACGGGAGAGAGAGAGAGAGAGAGAGAGAGAGAGGAGAGAGAGAGAGAGAGAAGTAATTAACATAGCCCTTTTAAGGTTAGTGTGATAAATGAGATGTAGCGCTCTCCTGATTTTAGGAATCTTAAACAGAACAAATACTCCCTTCCAGTATCCTTCAGTTTAGGCTCCGCCCTAAAAGAGCGCAGGAGCATGCTCTCTCTCTCTCTCTCTTCTCTCTCCTCTCCTCTCCTCTCTCATCTCTCTCTCTCTAAATTGAACGTCGAGTCATACGACTTAATTATTTTCTTTTTTATACAAATTATTGGTTTTGTGGTTCTTTGCAAGAGAGAAAATAGGCATAAACCAAAGTTTATCGAAGACTGATATTACAAAACAAAGGCCTGTCTGGTGTAATTGTTTTATCATCATTTCCTACATATGTATTCAAAATCATTTAAATAAAATGGAAGGGGAACACACACTAACACACGCATACACACACACCGACCCCACTATGCAATCAGAGGTCTCACAGTCCAACCTACTATTTGCTCGAATTAAAACACTCGATATATGAGACTAGATTGGAGGAACATTTTTTGCAGGGTTTAAATTCGCGTCGTTCGTACTTCTTTGTTGCTTTTAAAATTGCATTAAAGTTCTCTCTGAGGTCTCTCTCACTCTCTCTTCTCTCTCTCTCCTCTCTCTCTCTTCTCTCTCTCATATAACTTTTACTTGACATTAGAATAAACACTTTTATTATTATTATAATTAATAATTTATTATTATCATTATTATTATAATTAATAATGTTATTATTATCATTATTATTATAATTATTATTATCATTACTACTCTAATTGTATTATCATTATCATAACTATTATCATTAACTAAAATCTTATTATCATTATAATCGTTATCACCATTATCATTCTTTCCTCATCATTATTAAAATGATTATTATCATCATAACTGTATTATCATTATTACTATCATAATCGTTAATCATCATTATTATCGTCATCCTTTTCATTATCATTATTACAATTATCATTATTACTATTAATGCATTATCATTATTATAATAATTATTAATACTATAAATGCATTGTTATTATCATATCATTATCATTACTATTATAATAATTTTCATCATTATTATATCTATCAATATGATCGTTATCATCATCATCATCATTTTCATCATAATTATTATAATTATAATCATTATAATCGTTATCATCATCATCATTATAATTATCATCAATAGAATCGTTTATCATCATCATCATTTTCATCGAAATTATTATAATTATCATCAATATAATCGTTATCATCATCATCATTTCATCAAAATTATTATAATTATCATCATTATAATCGTTATCATAATCATCATCATCATCATTTTCATTTCAAACCACAAGACATTTCCAATTTAAATCAAGTGCCTTAATGAGATGTAAGTAAATAAAAATATAAATAAATAAATAAGTAAATAAATAAATGTATAAATAGAAAAGAGTCTTACCTTGACTCCCTTTTGACTGCTGAAGTCTGTACTTAGACACTGAATGGCAACGCTGATCTGAAAATACATAAAAAGTGTCAATTTCTTTATAGTCATGCGAAGTAAATAAGGTTCAGTTAGCGTATGTATATATGCAGAATTATCGGAAATGGATATACTGTATGATACGTATGTATGCGATTGGATACTTTGCATTAGTGTGTATATATATATATATATATATATATACATATATATATATATATATATATATTGTATATAATATGCAGCATATGTATTCACCAATGCAAATTATATACAACTATACAAGTACACGTCGCGCATCTAACCACCAACTCAGTATATATATATATATATATATATAATATATATATATATATATAGACACACACACACACACACACACATATATATATATATATATATGTGTGTGTGTGTGTGTGTGTGTGTGTGTTATAAAAATCAAATACTCTGTCAAATCAATTTACCATTATTTTCTGAGAGAAAAATTAGTAAATGAGTAGTAGTTTTGGATAAAATTTTCAAAATTCACTAAAAATCTGCCCTATAACAGAAACCTTTGAAGGGCCAAGAAACTATCATCGTATGGGGACTACCAACCAGGGGGGAGGAAGTGGAGGACTGTGGGAAGAAGATGCAAGGAACATAAATACTGTAAAGGGAGGTAGTTGAATCAAGCGACCGACCCTGCTATACAGTTGGGCTAATAAGGTCAGAAAAGCGAAGAAGAAGAAGAAGAAGAAGAAGAAGAAGAAACCGCTAAACAATTGACTGAAAATGATCATTGTAAATCAGTTGTATACAATATCAACAAAAGGACAAAGAAAAAAAAAGGAAAAGAAAAAGAAGCAACAGTTGAACACTTGGGGTTAAAAATTATCATTGAAAAATCAACTGTATACAACATAAAAAAATATATATAAAAACAACTCCGTTAACAACAAAAAGTACGAAAATTCCACAAACCAATTAACGTTGGAAATACGATACTACAGACATTCCTGAACCTCAGAAGTGAGAGAAATTACTTGGCCAAGTTCCAATGGCAGTTGAGGAAACTACCGAGACGCCTTAGAGAGAGATGGAGAAAATTCTCAGGAAATATTGGGGAAATATTCTTGGCGTTGGTCTCCAGGACGAGATGATAAGGACATTCAAAGCTAGGAAATTCCATTAAAAAAAAAAAAAAATCGAGATTTACTCAGAGTGAGATGGTTAGCTGGCAAGACTCGACGTATTTAGAAAAAAAATGACAAATCCTTCAAATATCTTTGTATAACCACCAAGAAGAGACGATGACCCTATAACATTAAAATGGAACAGCCTGTAGGAGAGAGAGAGAGAGAGAGAGAGAGAGAGAGAGAGAGAGAGAGAGAGAGAACTTCTTCAAGCTAGTTAATATTCAAACGATAACTTCGAACTCCTCCAACAACCACTCGGGTATGCTCAGATACCCCACCCCCCAAAGACACCTGGGCACCGAGCTGATTAACCACCAAAAACTTGCCCGATCACAAAAGAGGTGGGTCGGCATAAAGCGGAGATATGAGCACCTCCAGACTGAAGGAACACGAGAGTGGAAGCAAGGCAGCTAGACATCCCCTCTGACTTCTGGAAGGGAGAGATACACCTCTCTGTTTATAACACTTCCAAGCGTGGAATGCTGAGATGCAGTCATGATTGATTGATTGATTTATTTTGAGTTTTCTGTCACCCTGATATCGAATATCACTGACGCCGATATCTTTTGCTATATATAAACACAAGGACATCCCCTCTGACTTCTGGAAGGGAGAGATACACCTCTCTGTTTATAACACTTCCAAGCGTGGAATGCTGAGATGCAGTCATGATTGATTGAGTGATTTTGAGTTTTCTGGCACCTGATATCGAATATCACTGACGCCGATATCTTTTGCTATATATAAACACAAGGACATCCCCTCTGACTTCTGGAAGGGAGAGATACACCTCTCTGTTTATAACACTTCCAAGCGTGGAATGCTGAGATGCAGTCATGATTGATTGAGTGATTTTGAGTTTTCTGGCACCTGATATCGAATATCACTGACGCCGATATCTTTTGCTATATATAAACACAAGGACATCCCCTCTGACTTCTGGAAGGGAGAGATACACCTCCCTGTTTATAACACTTCCAAGCGTGGAATGCTGAGATACAGTCATGATTGATTGATTGATTCTGAGTTTTCTGGCACCTGATATCGAATATCACTGACGCCGATATCTTTTGCTATATATAAACACAAGGACATCCCCTCTGACTTCTGGAAGGGAGAGATACACCTCTCTGTTTATAACACTTCCAAGCGTGGAATGCTGAGATGCAGTCATGATTGAATGATTGATTTTAAGTTTTCGGGCACC
>NC_090742.1:19845484-19847984 GCF_036898095.1 Palaemon carinicauda
TTACTATATATTATAATTTCTTAGAAACAAAGAACGATATCAAAAGGAGTTCCTTCGTGACGTCTATACCTACCATAAAACACACACACACACACACACACACACACACATATATATATATATATATATACACATATGCATATATATTTATTTACATATACATACAAACATATTTACAGAATATAAAGATAGATATTGTAAGCACTAAACAGTATGCCAAAAACACTTTTAGGACTTTAATAAGACCCTTTTAAGCTTCTAACGATTATGCTTTAGTATCAACCTCATTCATTGTAACCATGAAAAGCTTAACAAACTATTGGTATTAAATCCATTCAGATATAAACAGTATATCAAATATGTCCCTCATGAAGATGGCTATAAAAAATTACCATTTAAACAAATGACCTCAAAAAAAAAAAAAAAAAAAAAAAAAAATAAATAAATAAATAAATAAATATAAGGACACAACCCCTCCAATGTAAATAAATTTGTGCAGTAATCATTTACATCTTAAGAAAATTAGCTTTATAAGAAATCACCTGAAGATAATCTTAAATGATTGTTTGGTACATACCTTTGCTCCAGTCTCTAATGGGCTCCAATATACAACTATGGCGTTATGTGCTATTTCTTCTATGTTCCCAACAAGGCCGACGCTGTTCTTGGTATCTGCAAAAGATAATATATATGTCAGAGATTTCTTTAAGCTGAGAGAGAGAGAGAGAGAGAGAGAGAGAGAGAGAGAGAGAGAGAGAGAGAGAGAATGTTTTACCAATGAATATATTCAAGATCAAACGGACATTTGGCGAATATATTATTTAAAAATAACAAAAAATAAACATTAATTGTAATATAGATGATAATGATAATAATAATGACGATGATGATTATGTTCCTCTTCCTCATCATCATCACTTGCGTAAACGAGAGAGAGAGAGAGAGAGAGAGAGAGAGAGAGAGAGAGAGAGAGAGAAAGAGAGAGAGAGAGAGAGAGAAGGTTTTACCGATGAATATATTCAAGATCAAACGGACATTTGGCGAATATATTATTTAAAAAATAACAAAAAATAAACATTAATTGTAATATAGATGATAACGATAATAATAATGACGATGATGATTATGCTCCTCATACTCATCCTCATCATCGTATTCATTATCATCACTTGCATAAATACGAGGGAAAAAAAAAAAAGAAAAAAAAAATTGAAGGACATATTGAAAACGATCTGTGACTTTTCAATCAGTATCACTGATCAAGGTAACCAGGTGTAAGGCAAATGATATATAAAACCATAGAAATGATATTACAATGGCGATTTATAATAAGGATTTGGTGAATTGCCCTTATACACAATCAAATACTAATTATACATGTTTGTACTTTTATAAATCCCAAAGTTCTTGTATCTACAACACTTAATATATACGGATTATAAAAGATTATGCGATGAAGTATCTCTCTCTGTCTGTCTGTCTCTCTCTCTCTCTCTCTCTCTCTCTCTCTCTCTCTCATACACGCACACACACACACAAACAGTCGCCTAAATGTAATTAATAAGGGAAGAACTAATTGTTAATGAAACGGTATCATGTATAAATTACAAATATGAATAAACATGATGCAAAAATTAATTTGCAAAAAAAAAAAAAAAAAAAAAAAAAAAAAAAAAAAAAATTAGTTACTACAATCAGTACCATCTAACGCCGAGAAAAGAACATAAAAAAATACTTTGTTTCCACAACAGCTGTCAACTACAATTAGTTTTTAAAGGTATTCACCTCGATTAAGGACAATTTTACTCAAATTTCCCATATTGAAGTTCTGATTTGGTTTTCAAAAATTACATAATGTGAACGGTCTCTAAATTGAAATGAATTCTTTAAAATAAACTGTAGGGGCTTCTAGAACAAAACTCAGTACTAAATAATATGAAATATGTAATTTTAATATGAAATATGTAATTTCAAAATGATACCTACCACTGTTCACTAGTTAGAAAGACACTAGAGTACCCATAACGAACACAGTCGATTCGCGAAAGCTGCATAAAACACTGAATATCAAGGTAATTTTAAATTCCCAAATAAAGAATACTTAAACTGATATTAAGATGGAATTGAAGATGAACATGGAGGGTCCTTAATGCAAAAAATGTCAAAGGAGAGAGAGAGAGAGAGAGAGAGAGAGAGAGAGAGAGAGAGAGAGTGTGTGTGCGTGTAATTTCAAAACAATCTACCACTATTTACTTGACAGAAAAGACAGGAAAGAAACCCTCGTCTGGGAAACATACAAATCACTAAATATATAAGTAGTCTAACATTCCCCAATAACGAACACAAACTGATATTAAGAAAGGAATTGAAGAAGAACATAGAGGGTTCTTAATGCAAAAAAATGTCCAAAAGGAGAGAGAGAGAGAGAGAGAGAGAGAGAGAGAGAGAGAGAGAGAGACTGATATTAAGAAAGGAATTGAAGAACATAATGCAAAAAATG
>NC_090742.1:19853064-19863064 GCF_036898095.1 Palaemon carinicauda
ATAATACTTCATTCTATTGGGTTTAATAATAATGATATTCTATTCTATTGGGTTTGATAATAATACTTCATTCTATTGGGTTTAATAATAATGATATTTTATTCTATTGGGTTTGATAATACTTCATTCTATTGGGGTTTAATAATAATGATATTTTATTCTGGTGGGTTTTAATAATAATACTTCATTCTATTGGGTTTAATAATAATGATATTTTAGTGTATTGGATTTAATAATATTGTTTTATTCTATTTGGTTTAATAATATTTTATTCTATTTGGTTTAAAAATAATATTTCATTCTATTGAGTTTAATAATAATGATATTTTACTCTATTGGGTTTAATAATGATATTACAATCTGTTGGATTTAATAATGATATTTTATTCTATTTCGTTTAATAATAATCTATTCTATTGGATCTAAAAATAAGGATATTTTATTCTATTGGGGTTAATAATAATGATTACAGATAATATTCAAAATTATCATCATTATCATTATTTTCTATTATCAAAATAAGCGTATTTTTTTCCGAAGTTAGCGATAAAGTCTGCAGAAAAATTAACTAAAAAATTTATCGGTAATGAAAAATCGCCCAAAATAAAAGAAAATAAAACATTACGAACATCTTAACAAAAAATTATTAGAAACTAAATATTGCAGCAAAAATATAAAATAAAATACAAAATTTTCAAAAAACATCATGAACAAATTCATTATGCTCACATTCATCATCACCGTCATTATAAAATATTCTACCCTTCCATTTCCACCCCTCTCAGACATAAGATCAACTGAAGAACACTATCTATGGACGCATTAAAATCTCCTTTTCAAGAGAACCACAAAGAAAAGGACCATTTATATCATTGGCCCGAACGACCGACCTCCTAACGCCCCCCCCCCCTTACTCCATCCACCAAAGAATATAAAGAAATGAAAGAAGAAAGAGAAAGAAGAAAGGGGAAGGAAAAGGAAAGATGAGAGAGGGGTCTGAGTACTTGGGTGGGGGGGGGGGGAGGCCGTAGGGAGGGGGTATCCCCACACCCTCTAGGGCAATTCAATCAAAGGCTGGGTTGGCGGAGTGAACCGCAAGAGAGAGCACACCCCCTCCCCCCCCTCCCCTCCAGGGACCAAATTTCACAAGAGGTGATATTCGTGGGACTTCGAAGGATACCCGAGATCTGCATTAGTCTATAACACCCCAAACCTCCTTCCCTAAACCCCCCCCCCCCCAACACATCACCGCAAAGTCCCCCCCCCCCCTCTTCCTCCTACCCCCCCTTCCCCAAGTATTCGACTCATTCCTCGTCCACTAATCCTTCCTACACCCCCTTCCTCCTTAAGCCGTCTATCCATACCATCCTTTGACGCCAAAAAAAAAAAGAAAGAAAAAAAAAAAAGTCGGCCAACAAGGTATGAATATCATTTCAGATTAATCAACACCACTCTGATGGGTCTCTTATTTATTTTTCCTTTCCGTGTTTATTTACATATCTCATTCCCCAGTCTTGTTTGTCTTCCTTCAATGAGAGAGAGAGAGAGAGAGAGAGAGAGAGAGAGAGAGAGAGGAGAGAGAGAGAGAGAGAGAGAGAGAGAGAGAGAATGCTACCCAATACCATGCTTTTTATTATGATAATACTTTTTATCAAATAATATTTCTTTAACATGAAGAAAAAGATCAAAATTTTAGAGAGAGAGAGAGAGAGAGAGAGAGAGAGAGAGAGAGAGAGAGAGAGAGAGAGAGAGAGAGAGAGAGAGATGCTACCCAATACCAAGCTTTTTATGATGATAATACTTTTTATCGAATAAATATTTTCTTTAACATGAAGAAAAAGATCAAAATTTAGAGAGAGAGAGAGAGAGAGAGAGGAGGAGAGAGAGAGAGAGAGAGAGAGAGAGAGAGTGAGAGGAGTGAGAGAGAGAGAGAATGCTACCCAATACCATGCTTTTTATTATGATAATACTTTTCATCGAATAAATATTTAACATGAAGAAAAAGATCAAAATTTAGAGAGAGAGAGAGAGAGAGAGAGAGAGAGAGAGAGAGAGAGAGAGAGAGAGAGAGAGAGAGAGAGAGAGACCTAAACTATTTAAATTATACATGTACTTTTCTTACTCGTCCTTGCTTATCAGTAAATATCTAATTTCCCGAACCAAAGACTCCAATTACTCGTAAAGGCCATTTCCTATTATACCAAAAGCTCAAGACTAAGCTAATGGTGAGGATATAATATCAGTCACACGAAACACTGAGGTATAAGGTATATCCGCATGCCATTACTACAAGTCTCTAATGAAACAGGAATGTTGGAGTACAATGAGCCGTTATTCAGCAATTAGCAAAGTTAAGGCTTACATATATGCATGTGACATTCAAAAACTTATTAGTATGCACAAATGAACAGGTTTACTGGGAGGTAAATATTTAGGATGTCGCCACCGGTGTGAGTATATTTAAAATATTTAGTGATAATTATAAGATACAATAGTATGATCTTAGTTTTTATGCATATATTCACACACATATATCTGAGCATCACGTTTCCCTGTGATTTTTAGCATACACACACACACACACACACACACACACACACACACATATATATATATATATATATATATATATATATATATATATATATATATATATATATATATATATGTATGTATGTATGTATGTATGTACTGTATATATATATACATATACGTATATATATATATATATATATATATATATATATATATATATATATATATATATATATGTATATATATATACACATACATATATATATATATATATATATATATATATATATATATATATATATATATATTTATATATATATATATGAAACAAGAAAGGTACAGGTATACCTATTATTCTTTTACACAACTAAGTTATATAATATATATATATTATATATATAATATATATATATATATATATATATATATATTATATATATGTATGTATATATATATATATATATATATATATATATATATATATATATATATATATATATTATATATATATATACACACATATGAGTGTGTTTACAACTCATGTGTATAAAAAAAAATATGTTAGGTATACCTCTACCTTTCTGGAGATGTCCTTTAGTCCTTTATCTGTCAGTCGAGAAATACCCCGAAGCCACATATTCCCTCTCTTTCTATGCCCCTGAAGAGACAAAATCCTTTCCTTTTATGCTTTCAAGAAGAACAACTAAGAGACCCGAATGCCTCTTATACCCTGAACCTTCACAGACGACAATGCCACTGTGACTCACCTTTTCCCTTCATTGAGGTCCTCCTTTGAGGTCCTCCTCGAGTGCGGAGGAGACCTACCTTTTTGGAAATCCTTCTTACGCACGTTTTACCCCAAAAGGCGATCGTGAATGGCAATGACACTTACCTTGACGGTGCCGGACTTCAAAGGTTTCTCTGGGTCTGGTATGTACTCCATTGTGATGCCATAAAACTGGCCCTTGTTGATGTATGTGATGCGGTCGTCCTCCCTCCGTTGAGAGGTGGAGATCGGAGTCTCGAGGTGGTACTTGAAGCCGTACTGGCTGAATCTGGAAGTCGTGGGGGGAAAGAAGAAAAGAAAAACAATCTGAGTGTCTGGGACGACAATTATCAACGAGATGTTTAAAGGTACTTTAATGCTATACAGTCTTTGGGAAAAAATTTATAAAGCAAACGGGACAAGACAAAATAAGCTAAAGAATTTAGTAGACATAAAAAGCAGAGATATAATGCCACAAGCACAAACAAACACACGCACATGCCACCGAGTAAAGATAAATATATACAGAAGAATAAAAAGGAAATATCAGCTCTTGGCAAAATCCCAGTTCAAAACCGCAAAAGAGGCACATGAAAATGGCCAGCAAGACGGGGAGGAGAGGGGTTGATATTGGGGGAATAAAAGTAAGCCTTGGGAAGAGGAAAAAGATTGGGGGATTGAGCAAAGGGAAGGGGAGGGGAGGGGTTGAGGGGGAGGGGGGAAGATGGACGAGGAATGGCTGATCACACTGGCAACCAGCAAATCGCTAAAGCATTGAAAGGAAAGTTCGTAATGGCTTTTCGAAATGGGAGTCACGGTGATTCCACGCTTGAGGTCGGGGCGTCCCTTTAACACTTCGGAGGGGGACCCGTCCGACGTCGTCTGCGGCTTGCGAGGGGATACGATGCTAATCGAAATTAAAAAGATGGAATTGAGTAAAACTTCATTCGGATGTGAATTTGAAAATACGTTCAAAATGAATAACATAGATAAATTAAAAGATGAAATTGAGTGAAACTTAATTCCGATAGAATGCATTTAAAAATATTTTTAATTGCGAATAACATTCGAATTTAAAGATGGAATCGAGTACAACTTAATTCGGGTTATGTGTATTTGAAAATACGGTTCATAATTAAGGAAAATAGACAAATTAAAGGATGAAATTGAGTAAAACTTAATAAAGATATCTGCATTTGAAAATACGATTTCTAATTGCGAAAAATATCGGAGTTAAAGATGAAATTGAGTAAATCTTAATTCGGATGTGCTTTTGAGGATAGGATTTGTAATTTAGAAAAAATACATGAAAATAAAGACAATGGGAAAGAATAAATAAAAATTTTAAAGTCATATAAATAAAAACTAATATAAAATACCATTGAATTTAAATAAAAAGTTAATCCAAAAAGCGATAGAGCAATATTGAAAATTAAATCCACAGATTGCTAAAGGGGAGTTATAAGTTAGACAACTGGAATGATATATTGCTGAAATTAAAACAACAAATCAACACTCAAAATCTCTATTTTCAACACATACGAAAGAGAACGAAAGGTTTCAGGCACCAATACGATAACCCTTATTTTAATAAATGTTAGAATATCAACAACACGATATTTAGTACATTAATTTTACGGGAAAAAATGTCCAGTTTCATCTCGAAACATTCGACATTTAGCTTAAAACTGATATATCAGAACAATTTATCATATTTTAAGTTAAATATCTGCTTAGTACAAATTTCACACGAAAGATGCATAAATAATTAATCAAAATATACGTTTAATTTATTTCCAGAAAAGAAAAACTGGACAAGACACAACTTGTCTGTTTGTCAGTGAACTGTTAGAATCTCAAATGAATAAGAATTTCGCCAAGAGCAGATTTAAGACAGCTATAGTTCTTCAGTAAACAGAATTAAACCGCTACAAAATTGGTATTATGATTGTTTATGAAAGCAAGTAACAACTGCTTGCATTCCTACTGGCAGGAGACGAACATTATTAATATATATATATATATATATATATATATATATATATATATATATATATATATAAATATATATATATATATATAAATATGTGTGTGTGTATCATCACCATCATCCTCTCCTCCTACGCCTATTGACGCAAAGGGTCTCGGTTAGATTTCGCCAGTCGTCTCTATCTTGAGCTTTTTAAATCAATACTTCGCCATTCATGGTGTATATATATATATATATATATATATATATATATATATATATATATATATATATATATATATTATATATATATATATATATATATATATATATATATACACACACACACATACACAAAGGAATTGTAAAATCAACTTACATCAGAAATCGAAAAGGTGTAGTTATGATAAAATTAATGAAAATGAGTAATCACTGTTCCTTTAACTAAAACTCCCACCGGAGAATCTGAAGATACTAAGTGAATACAATGATTCCTACAGGAAATGCGTAGAAGTCACTAAGGCCGTTTGTTTATATATATATATATATATATATATATATATATATATATATATATATATATATATATACACATATACATAAGTGTGTATATATATATATATATATATATATATATATATATATATATATATATATATATATATATATATACATAAGTGTGTATATATATATATATATATATATATATATATATATATGTGTGTGTGTGTGTGTGTGTGTGTACATAAAATATATGTACATACAGTACATATATAAATATGTATGTGTACAGTATGTATGTATTTTCTATATGCATATTCTAATTTATTACACCCCATATTATATAAAAATCGGGAAAAAATAATTTTGATAATTGCAAATCGTACCGTGTTAATCGAACGTCTTTAGATCGTGCAAATAGATCAAATAGATCAAAGAGCAAAATTTACAATAACATGAATTTCCCGTAAGAAAAAAAAAACTATTTTGTGTTTAAGTTAATGGCATGCGAGGTAAAATAAATAATTTTTCTATATGCAAATTAGCCGTGGATGAACTGATCTGAATAAAAATTAAATGGTTTTCTTATTATCCATTTTTTCCATACTCGGTATTCATTATCTAGTTTAAAAATTAACTTTCACCTGGCAATTTCATTTCTTCTCACTGTTACCTGTTGAGGCTATCAGCTGATACAGGCTACTTCTCTAACCATTGCACATTTTTGCAATACCCGGTATTCATTATTTAGTTTAAAAATAAACTTTCACCCGGCCTTTTCATTTCTCCTCACCATTACTTGTTTAGGCTATTAGCTGATACAGTCTACTTTTCTAACCATTGCAAAATTCATACCCGGAATTTATTACGTTTAAAATATACTTTCACCCGCTGCTTTTATTTCTTCTTACTATTACCTATTGAAGCTATCAACTTGAAATGATGCAGGCTACTTCTCTTTAATTGAGAAAATACAGACGAAGAACATAAATTTTAATCCGTCCTGAATAAACTATACAACACATTAAAATCGTCATCGCAATGCACAAATTTTCATCATCACTAATGATTAAGTTTAAAATAAAATAAAAACTTTCGCCGGCTACTTTCATTTCTCCTTACTGTTACCTGTTGAGGCTATCAACTCCTTCTCTTTTATTGCTATTCATATTGCACAAGTTTTCATACCTGCTATTAATTAAGTTTAAAAAAAAATAAAGAGTAAAACTTTCACCGGCTACTTTCATTTCTCCTTACTGTTACCTGTTGAGGCTATCAACTCAAAATAATGCAGACTACTTCTCTTTTATTGGGATTAAATCCTCTTCCCAATCCCTTTTACAGACCAATTAACCTTCCTAATCTAATCATCCGGGTTCTTGTTGGGGGGAAGATTTGCAACGAATAGATGAAATTGCAACGAAAGGTTGAAAGCGCAAGAGATAGAAGTTGATCCCGGAGATTTTAAACGTCGATAATAAAGAGAGAGAGAGAGAGAGAGAGAGAGAGAGAGAGAGAGAGAGAGAGAGAGAGAGAGAGAGAGAGAGAGGAGAGAGAGAGAGAGAGAGAGAGCTAACGGAACAAAGTGGAAGGCCATTAAGACGCATAAAAGATTATCTCTGCTTTCTTCTCTTTTTTTTTTCTTCTTCTTAAGGCATTAAAATCTCCTAAGAGCGAAATAAAACCTTGGATCGAAAGATAGAGGCAACCTGAGCTCACCCCAAAAATCCCTATATCCGAGATCGTCGTATTGATTAGGGTCAAAAAGTCAAATATTAATGTTTAGGAAAAAAAAAAAAAAAAAAAAAAAAAAAAAAAAAAAAAAAAAAAAAAAAAAAAAAAAAAAAAAAAACCACTTCCTTAATTTTAATCTGAAATTTTCCGTAAAAAATATACTGTTTTTACCCGTATTTCATTAAAGTATAGGCGACCGTAATCTTACCGTATTTTATGCTTACATTTTACGGGTCGGTGGCCGTAATATCCCTCCTTTACGTAAATATATCCGTTTTTAAAACGGTAAAAATCCTGGAATAAATGTTGCCAGACATTTATCGTTTTTTTTCAATGCAAATTTTCAAGTAATTTTTCTTTCAGCGGGGAAAAACGGACGAAGTTACCCAGAATTCAGCGTTTTGATAAGTGGAAAATTCAGGAAGGGTTCGAAACAGTTTATCAAAATTGAATAGGTCATAATTCTTGTCACTGAATGAGGTGTCTTCACACACACACGCACACACAATATATATATATATATATATATATATATATATATATATATATATATATATATATATATATATATGTATATGTGTATATATATATATATATATATATATATATATATATATATATATATATATATAATATATATATATATATATATATATGTATGTATATATATTCGTTTCCGAAAATAATATTCGAATGAGAATATAGAAGATTTCTTTTTTTATAGACTATCTGCCAACGGATATAAATATTAAGATAGAAAAGTATTTATCACTTATGATGATGTTACTCTTTTTTAAAATACTTTATTGATTGTTCATTATTTCTCATATCGTTCATTTATTTCCTTTCCTCACTGGGCTATTTTTTCTTGTTGGAGCCCAGGGGCTTATAGCATCATGCTTTTCCAACTAGGGTTGTAGCTTAGTTGGTAATAATAATAATAATAATAATAATAATAATAATAATAATAATAATAATAATATCGTATTTTCTATATAAAAAATGTCGTAAAAAAAATCCTTTTGGGGGCAATAAGTCCTTGCCCTCAGGATTACTAGGGTATAGAAAGCGAGGGGCATAAAATGCCAATATCAGGGTTTTGCCCCACCGATGACATAAAGTGTCTGAAGGGTTACAGAATAGGTGCTCCGACGGGCATAAGATTCGTTCGGCAGAAGGCAGTGACGTCGAGGATCATGAAATCAGCTATTTCCTCTGACTTATTATTATTATTATCATTATTATTATTATTATCATTATGAATTGCTAAGTTATAACCCTAGCTGGAAGAGCGGAATACTATAAGGCCAGAGGCCCCAACAGGGAAAATAGCTCTGTGAGTAAAGGAAACAAGTAAAAATAAAATATTCTAAGAACAGTAACAACATTAGAATATTTCCTATATAAACTAAAAAACCTTTAACAAAACAAGAAGAAAAATGAGATAGAATAGTGCGCCCAAATGTACCCGCAAGCAAGAGAACTCGGACCCAAGACAGTGGAAGACCATGTTACAATGGGCTATGGCACTACCAAAGCCTAGAGAACAATGGTTTGATTTTGGAGTGTCCTTCTCCTAGAAGATTGCTTACTATAGCTTTGATCGGAATAATCATGAGGACCCTGTTTTGAAACTCAGAAAGTTGGGAGTGGGTGAGTCTCTTCTTAGCATCATTATTGCATTTTTAAGTAATAGACCACAAAGAGTTGTTGATGTATACCATAGTATGTATAAGAATGTGATGTCTGGTGTTCCTCAGGGTAATGTTTTTGGTAAATTACTTTTCATACTATATACACATGACATGGTTACAAATCCCCATTGAGAAATACGTAATTTTTGCAGACTGAAAAAGTGTAATTTTATGCATTCAAAATATAAAGCGTTGCCTCATCAAAATATGCAATTAGGAAGCTGTTTTCATAAAAATTAAATAAAATGGTTGTAAATTAATTCACCTGGGCTCCACAGGGCACTAGAAGAGTTGAGAGACTCCGGCCTACATGAATGAGGACTATGATGGACGAAGTAAATGATGAATGGAGAAGTATTGAATTAAAAGCTCACGATAGAGACGACTGCGGAAATCTAACCAAGGCCCTTTGCGTCAATAGGCGTAGGAGGAAATGATGATGATGATGATGATATTAATGTATTAAGGAACATAACTGTTCAACAATGAAGAAATCAACATTTACTGAATTTCGACAAAGGGTTATATATGAAGGTTGACTGGCGGGAATTATTTGATGAATGGATTAAAAAGAATATTATTTAAATAAGGAGCAGTTATCTGGTCTTTTCTTTTATATTCTGTGTGTATATATATAATATATATATATATATATATATATATATATATATATATATATATATATATATATATATGTATATAAACATATGTGTATATACAGTATATGTATATATATATATATATATATATATATATATATATATATATATATATATATATATATATATATATATATATCAT
>NC_090742.1:19886434-19891434 GCF_036898095.1 Palaemon carinicauda
ATTTAAGAAAAACAAATACCAGTATGAAATGCAAAATATGTATGGTAGCACATATGTTAACTAACTAGTACCCGACTCACACAAAAGCCTAGCACTCTACGGTTGTTAATTCTTAATAAAACGCAACAAAACATAAGTAAAACACATAAAACACAACAACAAAGGGACTACAGGTTCACAAACACAAACACGCACAAACACAAACACGGGTTTTAAAGGTTCCGAGCAAAGGGGTTCTACTCACATTATGACTCTGATCGTAAAAAAAAAAGAAAAAAAAAACTACAGGTTCAGAAATACAAAAAACCACAAAGGGACTACAGGTTCGAAACAAACAAACACAAACACGGGTTCTAAAGGTTCGAAGCAAAGGGGTTCTACTCACATCTTAGGAATATGAATCAGGTCATCGGTGAACAAAATATAGGTACAACACAAAAGACAACAAAGGGACTACAGGTTCACAAACACAAACACACAGACAAACACAGGTTCTAAAGGTTCCGAGCAAAGGGGTTTTATTCACATCTTTGGAATGTGAATCTTATATGAATCGTGCCAAAAAAAAAAAAAAAAAAAAAAAAAAAAAAAAAAAAAAAAAAAAAAAAAAAAAAAAAAAAGAGGGGATACGGGTTCACATACACAAAATACAACATGGGAACTACAGGTTCATAACACAAACAAACACAACACAGGTTCTAAGGGTTCTGACCAATGGGGTTCTACTCAAATCTTAAGAATATGAATCTTGTCTAAACAAAAGTAGGCTACGACACAAAAACACAACAACAAAGAGACTACAGGTTCACAAACACAAACACAAACAGAGGTCTAAAGGTTCCGAGCAAAGGGGTTCTACTCACATCTTTGAAATATTAATCTTATATGAATAAAACCAAAGGGACTGCAGGTTCACAAACACAAAAAAAAAAAAACAACAAAAAAGGGACTACAGGTTCACAAACACAAACAAACACAAACACAGGTTCTAAAGGTTCCGAGCAAAGGGGTTCTACTCACATCTTTGAAATATTAATCTTATATGAATAAAACAAAGGGACTGCAGGTTCACAAACACAAAAAGAAAACAAAAACAAAGGGACTAGAGGTTCACAAACACAAACAAACACAAACACAGGTTCTAAAGGTCCGAGCAAAGGGGTTCTACTCACATCTTGAAATATTAATCTTATATGAATAAAACAAAGGGACTGCAGGTTCACAAACACAAAAAGAAAACAAAAACAAAGGGACTAGAGGTTCACAAACACAAACAAACACAAACACAGGTTCTAAAGGTTCCGAGCAAAGGGGTTCTACTCACATCTTTGAAATATTAATCTTATATGAATAAAAACAAAGGGACTGCAGATCACAAACACAAAAAAAAAACAACAACAACAAAGGGACTAGAGGTTCACAAACACAAACAACACAAACACAGGTTCTAAAGGTTCCGAGTAAAGGGGTTCTACTCACATCATTGAAATATTAATCTCATATGAATAAAACAAAGGGACTGCAGGTTCACAAACAAACACAAAAAAAAAAAAAAAACAACAGAGGGACTACAGGTTCACAAACACAAACACACAGACAAACACAGGTTCTAAAGGTTCCGAGCAAAGGGGTTCTACTCACATCTTAGGAATATGAATCTTGTCGTCATCGGTGTGTCTGGGAAAACACAAGAAGGCGCTGCATCAACACATCAGCATCAAAACCCCGGATAAAAGGGCTTTTAGAGGAAGCTATGGCATCCACTCTTCGCTCGTGAGGGGGGCAGAAGGAGGGGGCAGGGGAGGGGGGCACATAGTACTAAATAGCTTCAGACGCCGATAGCTAAACTAAGTAGGTTTGCGAAGTAGGAAATGCTTTGCGTTTTATTATCAATCATTGAATTTTGTTCATCATGGTATGGTTGTAATAACTTTCATTTGCGTTCACTTAATTTCGACAATATCGAAATAACGAAAGAGAGAAATCAGAAATTAAGGATGTCTTTTCAATAATGATTAAAATGAATTGAATATTGAATTTTGTTATTTCTATACCTTGGTATGGTTATAACAAGTTACATTTACTTTAACTGAATTTGATACAAAAAAAATCTTTTCAATCAATTTAAAATTTTGAAATAGGGAATTTTAATCTTTCTATATCATGGTAAGGTTGCAATAAGTTACATTTACGTTCACTGAGTTGGATATAAATTAATCTTTTCAATCATAATTACAACTATCAATGATGAGTTTTTTTTCCTACATCAGGGTACTGTTATAAGAAGTTACTTTTATATTCACTGAATAGGATACGAAAAAAAAATTCAATCATGATTAAAATTGCCATTAAGACACGAGATCTGGAACTATAAAAATCTTTGGCTTTATGAATAACTATTAAGATTTAATCTTTAAACATTACCACGAATTTATGAACATTCGCATGTTCAGTGATTTATCACAGAAAAACTTTGCCCTGGCGAGACAAAAATAAGAAAAAGTCCATTTTCATCTCTCCATATCATGAAGTTATAACTCCTCTTTACGGGGAAAACGAAAGTCACAAGGGAGAGGGGGGGGGGAAGATATGTATCAAAGGAGAGATTGGGGAAATTCCAAGAGGAAATGAGAAATTACCGCAAGAGGAAATTCCGACTCAAACAGGGGTGGGAAAACACGTAGAGTTTTCTACACTCTCAAATGCCAGATATGTCCTGGACACTATAATTCCTTCATAATTACTTTTAGATAACTTTTTATACGTTCTAAAAAGAAGAATAAAATGAACGTTAAAACTTTAATAATAAAGAAGAATATAAAATGAACGTTAAAACTTTAATAATTATTTTAGTTTATATATCAAAGGGGAAGAACGTTTCATTACATATCTAAAGGCGTCTGAAGCTAATAAGGAACATGAGTCCTCCCCTGACCACAACTCAGCCCTCAGAAAGCTAAATCTTCCTTTAAGCAACTAGATCTATTGTCTGACTAATTTACCTATTTAATAACATTTTTGTCTCAGTCATACTAATATGTTTTCATTCTCAGTTATGAAACAAGCCACGTCGCCTTTATGATAAGCTAGCTACTTTAATTCCAGGAAGAATAGAATGATAAACAGTTGTTACCTTTATCTGGCAACATCTGGCATCTAAACAATAAGGGGCGTGGCTTATTTCTTAACTCATAACAGAAGCACTATAAAACCAATGATTCGAAACATAATCAATAACTATAATGCCTTGGGATCTAATATAACCTTAATGATATTTTAAAACTAATAACATTAATTAAATACTAATAAATCTATAAAAAGTGTGTATCAAAATACTCTTAATCTAATGCCTAAAGTCTTGGCATAAACATTCTATAAATCTATAAATACTAGAAACCACAAGCATTTGTCTTAAACCAATTATTCTAAGAATATTAAACTTCTATTTCTATACAATCACGCTATCATAATCTAATTATTACTTTAGTTCTAGTTCGAGAAGTTTAAAAAAAAATAACGTTTCATTTAAATTAATGGAAGTTTTTTTAAATAAACAAATATTTTGTTTCATTGACGTATTACAAATAGAATTTCTAACAAATTAGGAGTTTCAATTTTCTATTTTCATCTACGGTTGAGTAAATTTTCATATTTGTAAACATTTTAGTTATAAACGGCAAAACAATGATATTTATTAAAACAGTTGAAAAGATATTCAGTATCTGAAAACATTATAGTTAAAAATAGTCATAAAATTGGAAAAGACTGCTGAAAAAACTTGAGATATTACAAAAATATAATTCTTGGATCGAGTTGAATAAAACCCTAAATTGACGCTTATCTACCATCAATATCGTCAATGTAATTAAAAAATATTTTAAATAAAATGGAAAATAGGATGCATACGCTTTCAACTTCCAGTGAATTTCGTTCCATTTTAAGTCTAATGCTAAAACCGTTCATAACAATTACATACTTCTATCACGTGCAACTTCAAAATCTATATTCTCTGCATAATTCAAATCTAATAGCAATCAAGACTATAATCATTTCTAACTAATTTAAAAGAGCATATGACCCCCAAAAATTGAAAAAATAAACCTAATCACATCTACGAAATATAAATAAAAAATAGAGAAAAAACCTTCAAAGAAAATAATAACAAAAAAAAAAAAAAAAAAAAAAAAAAAAAAACTATAAGATAACTTACATCTTCGGAATCTGTATCTTATCTCCTTCGGTGTGTCTTGTGAAGTCATGCCAAGGCCTGGTTGCCCTTTGGGAATTGGGAGAGGTGCCCGCCGGGGCTCTGAGGTCTGTGCCTAGGATACTGTTGGGTTGAGCCATCTCTTCGTAACCGAAGGTCTGTCGGAAGAAAAGAAATCCATTGAATAAATCTGTTTTCATGGGGAACATAAAAAAAAACATGCATGCAATGCCTTAATTATATATATATATTATATATATATATATATATATATATATATATATATATATATATATATATATATATATATATATATGTATGCGTGTGTGCGTGTGTGGAGGCCCCTTGCGTCAATAGGCGTGGGAGGAGATGATGATGATATATATATATATATATATATATATATATATATATATATATATATATATATATATATATATATATATAATATATATATATATATAACACATACATTAGCCTATAAAGAAATATATAAATAAATAAATATACATATATATTGTACATTCCTCTTCATAAAAATATCAATAAATCTAAGTCCGATTGACCGAAAAATATATGATTAAAAAAAGGGTATTTGACTTTGAGCAAAAACGGGTGGAAAAAAAAACAAACTAACTGTCCTTAATCATAAATCACACTGGAACAATAACTTAACAGCAGCTCTCTCTCTCTCTCTCTCTCTCTCTCTCTCTCTCTCTCTCTCTCTCTCCTCTCTCTCTCTCTCTCTCTCTCTCTCTCTCTCTCTCAAAAGTCTCAGACATGTCCTTAGTCA
>NC_090742.1:19901434-19906434 GCF_036898095.1 Palaemon carinicauda
CAGGGATCATCATTTCTTAAGGAAGAATTTTCACTATACGTTCTCAAGGAAATAGCGAGAGGCTAGATTTTTAAGTGTCATGTGACCATGTGTATAACACATTACGTTTCTTTTCTAATACAAGAGCAGTCAAGCATGCACTTCTCAGCCTTCTCAGAAGCAGGTGACGTCACTCGTGAGAGTAACAACTAAAATGCTGTCCAATTCTGATAAAAGATGAATTGCCAGAGAGGTTCTTCAAGTACGGCCATGGAAAAAAAAACTTGAAATGTCTGGCGTAGATGACCACCTTCCGTCTCCGTTTATTATTATTATTATTATTATTATTATTATTATTATTATTATTATTAATATTATTATTATTATTATTATTATTATTATTATTACAATCTAAGCTATCGACCCTAGTTGGAAAAAAGCAGGATGCTATAAGCCCAAGGGCTCCAAAAGAAAAAAACATTAGCCCAGTAAGGATAGGAAACAAGGAAATAAATTACTACGAAAATCATTAATTTTTTTATCATCAATAAACATATTTCTAAATTTTGTTTTTACGAGCACATGATGCTGAGGCACTTGTAAAACAAACATTGTTGAAATTTTGACTGCCTCAATGATGTGGTTACGACGCCGGGTAAACAAATCAATCAACCAATAAAAATTTTCAAGAATGAACAATACTCAAAGCAGATGGATCGCCAAAATCCATAAAATACATCATCCCACTATAGCAATTTTTGTTAAGCATGAACAATGCTCAACGCAAATGAATCGGTAAAGTACCTCATCCCACTACAGTAAATACCAATTTTGTTAGGATATGAACAATACTCAACGCAGATGGACCGGCTAAAATCTAAAATACATCATCGCACAACAGCAAAAAAAAACCCTCTTCTTATGTACTTGCGCTACCAGTTCTTTTGAAGAAACTTGGTCCTCAAGCGCTCTATGGCTATTTTCTCGCTGCGTGATTTTGAAGGCATAAAAATGCACCTTAGCGCGTGACTACTGGTTTCATCTTTTACGACCAGAGGGAAGGAGGGAAGGATGCCCATTACTGCTTGTTATGGCCTCGTTAAGGTCGTGTGGTAAAACTGAAGGCGTTGCTACTAACTGCAAAAGGGTATCGTGGCTCTTCCCCCAAGATTCTTTTTTCATCAGGAAGCTTAATTAACTTAGAAGATGCAGAATGAGATAGATGGAATAGGTGAGTAAAACATCTCCCTCTGCGGTTTATTTCAATTTCTATATGTGGTCGCCGTTTTGAATGAGCCTTTTTATACGCTGTTGCAAATTTGCCGAAAAAAAAAAAAATCAAGAATAAATGTTGCCAGGCATTTACCGTTTTAAAAATAGATATAGTGACGTAAAGGAGTGATGTAATGGTCACCAAATCGTAAAATACAATAAGAAAGTATGGTAAAATTACGGTTGCCTGTATCTTACTGAAATACGGTTAAGAACAGCGTTTTTTTTTACGGAGAATTTCAGATTAAAATTACGGTTTTTTTTTAACAGTCTAGGTGAGTAAAAGATCTTTTCAAGCTTATTTCAATTTCTATTATGTGGTCGCCGTTTTCAAATGAGCCCTTTTCTATGTATTTCTATCTTCTGACAATGCTTCATCAATTCCCATCTCACTCAAATCCTCTCGAACATAGTCCCTCTATCTCCTTCTAGATCTTTCCTTTCTTCTTATACCTTGAACTTCTCTTTCCATACGGCGTCAATAACCTAGATGTCAAGATGCCTGAAAATTTCAAATCAATCAATCAATCAATCTCTTTCCATAGTATGCCTCCCCTAATGATCCTCCTCCCTCTTCAGTAATGTCCGTACCATCTCAATCTTCCTGTATTTTCCTTAATTTCCCAAAACCATTATTGATGAGAAAAAACCATCCAAATCCTAGGGTTGTGGTGGCCGATGCGGGAACGTCGCTAACTGATCAACGCCAGATTGGGGTTCGAGTCCCGCTCAAACTCATTAGTTACTTTGGTCGCTGCAATCTCACCATCCTTGTAAGCTAAAGATGTGGGTTTAGGGGAGCCTATAGGTCTATCTGCTGAGTCCATCATCAGCAGCCATTGCCTGCCCCTCCTTGGTCCCTAGCTTGGGTGGAGAGGGGAACTGGGCGCTGATCATAGGTCATCGTCCTGCTTAATAGGGCAATGTCACTGCCCCTTGCTTCTGCCATTCATGAGCGGCCTTTAAAACCTTTAAACCTTTAAATTCTAAGTCTCCTGCTTGACCAAGATATCCTGACCTTTTCTTTCTTGGCCTTTCGGCAGACGAGTTTACATCCTATTGCTGTTTCCCTAGGCGAACAATGACCTAAAGTTTCCTTCAAGGGCCTGGGGTCTCTGGAATTTAGATTACACGATTGCAAATCAGCTGAAACCAACTTTCAATACCGGTAGATTGCCGAGTTTTTTAAATGCTTCAAATTAACTTTCTTTTATTTTCTAGGATATGTTAAAGTAGATACTTGAATGTACTGTCTATTTTCTCGAAATTATCATTTAGTATAATATATAAAATATAAGAAAACACAGAATTAATGAAAATCATGAAATAATTTCTAATATGAAATTACTACAATCAAAAGTCTCTCCCTTAAATTCCAGAGAGAGAGAGAGAGAGAGGAGAGAGAGAGAGAGAGAGAGAGACGCTGTTTGATATAGCAGATTTGAATCTACTTGTTTCTAAAAACGTATGAGAGAGAGAGAGAGAGAGAGAGAGAGAGAGAGAGAGAGAGAGAGAGAGAGAAAATTGCAGACTTGAAATCTACTTCAGTTTCTAATAAGTATTGAGAGAGAGAGAGAGAGAGAGAGAGAGAGAGAGAGGCTATTTGATAATGCAGATTTGGAGTCTGCTTCAGTTTCTAAAAACGTATTGAGAGAGAGAGAGAGAGAGAGAGAGAGAGAGAGAGAGAGAGAGAGAGAGTGAATTTAACAACGCACTACCTTTAAACAAATAAGTAACAAGACATATGAATGTGAAGATGATAATGTGGTGTTATTGTGTGGGCTCATGGTCTTGTATGCTGAACACGTCTTGAACATGTTTGATAGTACTTGCATCCAGTGATAAAAAAGTACATTTTACAAAGGCACGAGCTTAGAGCTTAAATGTTTATATAAAACTATCTTTTATTAAAATTTTTCTTTCCAAATAAGGTGTTTGGATATGTAGCTTATTTGGAGAAAACATGAACATACATATATGATTAAAATTTGAGAACAAGCACTCAGAAAAATAATGACCTTAATAAAATTATTCGAATCTCTCTCTCTCTCTCTCTCTCCTCTCTCTCTCTCTCTCTCTCTCTATATATATATATATATATATATACATATATATATATATATATATACACATAATATATTATATATATTGTATATACATATATGCATATATATATATACATATGTATATATAAATTATACACACACACATATATAGATACATGTATGTATATATATGTGTATGTATGTGTAAAACTCCCAAAAGCTGAAAATGTTATGTGCATAGAACATGTATTACAGCGACGAAAGTCCAATGATGTCACTATTAAGACAAAAGTTCTAAGGCCAATGAAGTCTTTTCCACTTTTCCTTTTGTAGCCATGATACATACATGCACACAGAGTTATAACATAGATTTTCCATGCAAAAACAATAAACAAATATATATATATATATATATACATATATATATATATATATATACACATATATATAAATAAATATATATATATAATATATATATATATACAAGTGTATGTATAAAATGGCATAGTTTTTGGATTAATAATAATAATAATAATAATAATAATAATAATGTAACCGTGTAAGATATAATAAGTTCGTATAATCTAAACATCCAGAATATTAGAATGAAAAAAATACCATACATTAAATACGACATTCTGCAAAAAAATATGATCCACCCTAAATATTCGAAAAAGAAAAATACAAACATATATATATATATATATATATATATAATTATTATATTTACACATATTATTATTATTATTAACTGCTAAGCTACATCCCTAGTTGGAAAAGCAGGATGCTATAAGCCCAGGGGCCAAAACAGGGAAAATAGCCTAGTGAGGAAAGGAAAGAAGGAAAGATAAAATATTTCAAGAAGAGTAACAACATTAAAATAAATATTTCCTATATAAACTATAAATACTTTAACAAAACAAGAAGAAGAGAAATTAGATAGAACAGTGTGCCCGAGTGTACCCTCAAGCAAGAGAACTCTAACCCAAGACAGTGGAAGACCATGATGTTACACTGCATCACTGATAATATTGCATATCTTATCTTTTTTAATGTTGTCATAAATGTAAGATCACTGTACCCCCTATTGTAACTCTGTATATGGCTTTTGCTGAAATAAAGATTATTATTATTACTTTTATTATTATTATTATTATTATTATTATTATTATTATTATTATTATTATTATTATTATTATTATTTTATAATATCCGACCTCTTGGTACAATCATGAACAAGAGTCAAGCAACCATTGTTCATATTCAACTCCTTCACCCCCCGACTCCGCAGGAAGATTTAAGATTAAAAGATGATTATATTCGAAGTGACAAACAATCAGAAACATCGCCAACCACCCCCATCAAGCAAATTATCCTAGCAAATAACATCAAGAGAAACATCATCATGTGGCCGCCGACAAGGCGCAGTGGGAGCAAGGTGAAAGTACCACATCTCATGAGGGGGTGTAAGGACCCCTCTAACTCACCCCCCCCCCACCTTATATCTACGCCTACCCCATACCCCCTTTCCTTCCCTGACTGAAAGGATATCTTATATAATGCTACGGCTTTCCCTGAGTTGACTCTGATCCGGTCCACCTCATTGCAAAAGAATCATCATAATATAAGCCTGCTTATGGTTTAAAGGCCACTCATGAATGGTTGAGGCAAGGGACAGTGACTGTGATAGCGCCCCAGAGACTG
>NC_090742.1:19913934-19918934 GCF_036898095.1 Palaemon carinicauda
ACAATCTCCTGATCTTTTCTACTATTATTTTCTGAAAGCAATAAATGGGTTTAAGTAACACGCTGTTTGATGATACAGACTTGGAATGCTTCAGTTTCTAAAAGCGTATTGAGAGAGAGAGAGAGAGAGAGAGAGAGAGAGAGGAGAGAGAGAGAGAGAGAGAGAGAGAGAGAGACTGCATGATAATGCAGATTTGGAGTGCTTCAGTTTCTAAAAGCGTATTAGAGAGAGAGAGAGAGAGAGAGAGAGAGAGAGAGAGAGGAGAGAGGAGGAGAGAGAGAGAGAGAGAGAGAGAGATGCTGTTTGATAACGTAAATTTGGAATTTGCGTCAGTTTCTAAAAGCGTATTGAGAGAGAGAGAGAGAGAGAGAGAGAGAGAGAGAGAGAGAGAGAGAGAGAGAGAGAGAGAGAGAGAGAGAGAGATGCTGTTTGATAACGTCAATTTGGAATTTGCGTCAGTTTCTAAAAGCGTATGAGAGAGAGAGAGAGAGAGAGAGAGAGAGAGAGAGAGAGAAGAGAGAGAGAGGAGAGAGAGATAGAGAGAGAGAGCAACCAGTTGGAGAGCGATTATTATTGAAATTTTCCCTTTCATTTAAAATTAGTTTTTATTTTGATAAAAGTATTTAAGTGATGATAATTTTAATAAGAATAATTTAAATAAAAACAACTCTAATTTATAAAAATTCTATAACGAAATTTCAAAAACACCATACCTCGATATGTTTTTATTCGTTGTGATGCCCAAGTGTTTGTTTAATATGAAATTGTAAGAAAAAAAAAAGAAATAAAAAAAATCATAAACAATGTATTTGTTTTCCATATGTGGATATATCAGTTGATTATAAACTTTCTAATAACAAATGAATTGAAAACAATGTGAAGAGAATGATGAAGTGAAGAAGTGAAGAGAATAAGTGAAGAGAATATGGGAAGGGAATAAGTGAAGGAGAATATGGGAAGAGACTAAGGGAAGAGAATAAGTGAAGGGAGTAAGTGAAGGGAATAAGTGAAGTGAATAAATGAAGAGAATAAGTGAAGGTGAATCAGTGAAGAGAATAAGTGAAGAGAATAAGTGAAGGGAATAAGTGTAGCGAATAAATGAAGAGAATAAGTGAAGTGAATCAGTGAAGAGACTAAGAGAAGAGAATAAATGAAGAGAATAAGTTAAAAGAATAAATGAAGAGAATAAATGAAGAGAATAAGTGAAGAGAATAAATGAAGAGAATAAGTGAAGTGAATAAGTGAAGAGAATAAATGAAGAGACTAAGTGAAGAGAATAAATGAAGAGAATAAGTGAAGAAAATATGGAAGAGAATCTCCTTGATAAAAGTTCAATCATTAGGTTAAAGATAAGAGAATTCGTTAAAAGGAAAATTGATTCACAACGAAGGTCATTGGGATCATTTATAAATCCTGATGAGTTTAGGAGAGAGAGAGAGAGAGAGAGAGAGAGAGAGGAGAGAGAGAGAGAGAGAGAGAGAGAGAGAGAGAGAAAGGTTTTAAAACAATCATAGAACCATTCGTCAAAAGGAAAAAAAAACGTTTATCATTTATTACAAAAAAAAAAATTATTTTATTCAAAGTTTATTCCAATTGCAACAGAATTCCAAAATAAATTTCATAAATAAATTTTTTCACTTTTTCTAATGGCATACTTGTTACATTAAATATTTGATTTTACTGTTATTATTGATGTTTTTGTAAGAAACTAATAACAGACAGTTTTTCAACTTGTTAAGAAATGTCTAACCATCTATATCTTACACTTCTAAATCAATACCAAACCTTTAATTTCCGAGCAATTTACTAATCACAAAATAGCAATAAATCTCAAAATTCCTCATTATAGACTACTTCATTTCAAGGCAATATAATTTTCCGCTGAACGCACAAAGTATTTCAAGGAAAAGTGAAAGGAGAAAGTCCAGGGTATACCATTAATAAGTTGAAGAGTTATTTTGCTGATAAATTAAGCCCCTTTCTCTATCCCCCAACTCAAAGTACGATAATTTAAAGCTATTGCCTACGAAAGCACTTTCCAACTCGTCCGTTATACGAGAATTCTATATCATTACACAAGAGTTTTCTACAATATTTAATAAAAAAAAAAAAAACCAGCATTTTTTATAACAACGAGGTTTGATAAACAACGAAAATATTAAGCCCCTTTCTCTACCCCCGACTCAAAGTACGATAATTTAAAGCTATTGCAAACGAAAGCACTTTCCAACTCGTCTGTTATACGAGAATTCTATATCATTACACAAGAGTTTTCTACAATATTTATAAAAAAAAAACCAGCATTTTTTATAACAACTAGGTTTGATAAACAACGAAAATATTAAGCCCCTTTCTCTACCCCCGACTCAAAGTACGATAATTTAAACCTATTGCAAACGAAAGCACTTTCCAACTCGTCCGTTATACGAGAATTCTATATCATTACACAAGACGTCGCTACAAAAAAAAAAAAAAAAAAAAAAAAAAAAAAAAAAAAAAAAAAAAAAAAAAAAAAAAAAAAAGGACGAGTATTTAATTTTAGATAACAACAACGCTCAAAAAAAAATATTCCGAGCATTTTTGATAACAACGCTGTTTGATAAACAATGAAAAATAACATTCCATTGTTATAACAACACCGCCGTATTTAATTTTTTCCCCTAATTACCTTTCAACCTCCGACGCGTTCTCCAGTGCAGATGTTAAAACCTCGAATTTCCCTTGGTTAGCGAAGGCGGTATTTAACGATCGTTACCTTTCATCACAGAACTTTCAACATCGCCATTAAACGATGATTTATGGAGACTTATCGTAAGACTCAATAGAAAGACTTTTGGAGGCACGAGATTGAAAATCGTGCATCGATTATCCCTTTTGAAAGGATCGTTTACTCAACTTTTACATTGATGTTACACTTTATCGTTCATCTAAATGCCCTCTGATAATCTGGGGCTGGTGCAAATGTGTGGTAATATTTATAAATGATTAACAAATTGATAAAATAAAAAATGAAGTGTTTTTGCTTCTCTCTCTCTCTCTCCTCTCTCTCTCTCTCTCTCCTCTCTCTCTCTCTCTCTCTCTCTCTCTCTCTCTCTCTCTCTCTCTCTCTTTATATATATATATATATATATATATATATATATATATATATATATATATATATATATATATATATAATATATATATGTATATATGTATATATGTATATATGTGTATATGTATATATAAATATCTATCTATCTATATATATATATATATATATATATATATATATATATATATATATATATATATATATATATATATATATATATATGTATCATTACCTCCTCCTACGCCTATTGACGCAAAGGGCCTCGGATAGATTTCCCAGTAATCTCTATCTTGAGCTTTTAATACTTCTACATTGATCATCTCCTACTTCGCGCTTCATAGTCCTCAGCCACGTAAGTCTGGGTCTTCCAGCTCTTCTAGCGCCTTGTGGAGCCCAGCTGAATGTTTGGTGAACTAATCTCTCTTGGGGAGGGCGAAGAGCATGCCCAAACCATCTCCATCCCCATATATGTATATATGCACATATATGCATACCACTTTCTGAATGGGGATACTATAACATGAAGGGGCTTGTGTATTGCTATGATCAGCCAAGCTGTACAATACTCAATTTTTTGTTAATGAGACACATTTGTACTGACTCGCAGGGGTGCCCTTTTAGCTCGAAAAAGTTTCCTACTAGCTGATTGGTTAGAATTATTTTGTCCAACCAATCAGCGAGCAGGAAACTTTTCCGAGCTAAAAGGGCACCACTGCAAGTCGGTATAAATACGTCTCATTAAAAAAAAAATTACTATAGTCAGAGTAAAGTTTCCCACCATCACCAATACGCAGTGGTCAGCGTGGGGATACCAACTGACCAAATCCCAGACATGAATGAGGACGGGTTTGAGGCCTTTGTCCTGCAGTGGACTAGAAACGACTGCATGGCTAGGGACTATGAAGCGTGGAATAGATGATGAATGGAGAAGTATTGATTTAGAAGCTCAAGATAGAGACGACTGGCGAAATCTAACTGAGGGCCTTTACGTCAATAGGCGTAGCAGGAGATGATGATGATGATATATATATATATATATATATATATATATATATATATATATATATATATATATATAGATAGATAGATAGATAGATATATATATATATATATATATATATATATATATATATATATATATATATATATATATATATTAATATATATATATATATACATTGTCTATATTCAATGTGTACATTTATATTCAAACGTCATTTATACGAGGTAGCGTAACTGTACATACGCCTAACCAATAATGAAGGTGTAGAAAATGCTAAACGCGATAGAGCAATACCTTAAAATACCAGTTTAGAGAGACGGTAATTGGAAATAATTTACAGGGAGATTCTTCCTTTTTTTCAGCTATTCTTTAATTGTCTTCTTTGAATTATCCATCTGCAAACTGACTCGAGATGACAGGCAGAGAATAGATTACTGTGAGACTTTCCTACAATTGTTTATTTTTACATTATAAACAACTTGATACTAATGAATATAGTAATGGTAGTAAATAAAAAAAAAATAGTAATGAAATAATGAAAAAATTGTATTTATTTTAATTCTAAACAATGATGCGTGTTGCCTATAGCCAATTCTTTTTAGCGAGGCAGATTTACACCGAATCGCATGGATGTCCTTTTAGCTCGGAAAAGTTTCCTGATACTTGATTGGTTGGACGAGATAATTCTAACCAATCAGATAGCAGGAAACTTTTCCGAGCTACAAGGGCACCGCTGCGAGTCGGTGCAAATGCGCCTCATTAAAAAAAAATTAGTATAGTAAAGGTTAGTTCTGGAGAAAGATAGATAATAATTACTGTTGTATTCTTACTTTTGTTATTGGATTAAGGATGAGAAGCATTTGCAGAAAACTTACACAGCATTGGCTGCCTCATATGCCATCA
>NC_090742.1:19928934-19931434 GCF_036898095.1 Palaemon carinicauda
GAAAAGGTGGATGATAGATTAAGTGGAGATGGGAAGAGGGTAAGGATGAAGAAGATAGAGAGAAAGCTAAGGAAAGGGTGGATTAATTGATGAAGGGAAGGGGGAAGGATGAAGATAGAAAAAGTGAAAGAAAAGGTGGATGATAGACTGAATGCTGAAGGGAAGAGAGAAGGATGAAGAAGATAGAAAAAGTGAAAGGAAAAGGTGGATGATAGATTGAATGCTGAAGGGAAGAGAGAAGGATGAAGATAGAAAAAGTGAAAGGAAAAGGTGGAGGATAGACTGAATGATGAAGGGAAGGGGGAAGTATGAAGATAAAAAAAGTGAAGGAAAAGGTGGATGATCGATTGAATGCTGAAGGGAAGAGAGAAGGATGAAGAAGATAGAAAAAGTGAAAGGAAAAGGTGGATGATAGATTGAATGCTGAAAGGAAGAGGGAAGGATGAAAACGACAGAAAAAGTGAAGGGAAAGGTGGAGGATAGATTGAAGAAGGGAAGAGGGAAGGATGAAGAAGATCGTGAAAGCGAAGGAAAAGGTGTAGAATATATTGAGTGATGCCAGGAAGAGGGAAGGATGAAGAAGACGGGGAAGTTGAAGAAGATAGAGAATGCGAAGGAAAAGGTGGAATATAGATTGAATAAGGAAGGCAAGAGAGGAAGGAGGAAGAAGGAAAAAAAAGTAAGAAAGTGGGATGAGAAAAAAGAGAAAACAACTTAAAATAAGCAGCATCAGGAGAAAGACGAAACAATACAACGAATAAATGAGAGAATAAAGAAGGAGAAAGAGAAATGGGAAGAGGAAGATCAAGACGAAGAAAAGAAGAAGATAAAAAAAAATTAAGAAAGTGGGATGAGAAAAAAGAGAAAACAACTTAAAATAAGCAGCATCAGGAGAAAGATGAAACAATACAACGAATAAATGAGAGAATAAAGAAGGAGAAAGAGAAATGTTAAGGAAGATCAAGACGAAGAAAAGAAGAAGCAACGGTTGGAGAAACAACCCAATCCAGCGAGGGTTTGAAGAGACCCGATTCATGTGACCTCATAGCCCTCCAACAAACCCAAATGCGAGTGAGTGCCTCTAACGCAACCAGCCTGGGCTGACGTGTACTACAAACAGCAACAGGGAAAAAAATGCATTCGAGGAAGCGATTTCTTTTATTGGTTCGTTCGCGTTGTGGGTATTTGCGTGTGTGCGTAGAACGAGAAGATATTAAATGGATTAGCGGATTGGCATATATCATGTATACGCATATACACACATTAAAATATTCCTTAATGTTTCAATATTTTTTATAGGATGTGGTTTGAGAAAATTTATATAGATAATGCATATATGTATATATATATATTATATATATATATATATATATATATATATATATATATATACACACACTATATATATATATGTATTTATAGGCTATATATATAAATATTTATATATATATATATATATATATATATATAAATATATATATATATATATATATATATATATATATATATATATATATATAACATATATGTATGTATAGGCTATATATATATCTATATAGATATACACACATATATATATGTATAAGTTATATATATGTATATATATACACATTTTCTCAAACCCCATTTTATAAAATATGATATAATGCGTGCGTGTAATATATATATATATATATATATATATATATATATATATATATATATATATATATATATATATATATATATATATATATATATGGATAACGTATGAGTGTAAGCAACCAAATGTATTCATATATCAATGCCGGCTCATATATACCGACATGTCTCATTTGTAACATCTTTCTTTATGGGCACATTAAGATGCGTAAGAGATGGCTCCTGACAGAGAATCAAGATAGTATTGCGAATAATGGACGGAGTATCTTCCTTGAAACCACAACTGTCTATTTAATATTGTATATATGTATTCTATAGGTTCTGTGTGATATATATTTTTTCTTTTTTTGGGCCACAAGAGTTACAAAATTATAACTGATTTTTTGATTGGTATTATATGATTTTTTTTCGAACAGGAATTACAAATTTATTGCCAGTTTTTTTTTTTTTTTTATGTATTTTTTCATGTATATCATATGTGAGATATAAAATCATGTTTTTCAAGAAGACGAATTGCAAGAAAATTCTCCAAACGGGAATAAAAGTAGTTGTATTTAGTAACAATAAAAGCAACAACAACAACAACAACAACAACAACAATAATAATAATAATAAATCCCTAATTCTTCAAGACATTGATTAATGCAACTATACCATTTATTATTAAATAAAAAAAAACATTAACGCTATAACAACACCACAAAAACAAAAATATCAATACCACCTGTAGTAGTATAGGAGTAAAAGTAGCATTACTAGCAGTATAGTTATCAACAACAGATGTACAGTATAACTTTATTGAGGCTAAGCTAGTGATGGCTAGCAAAGGATAATCCTCACCCAAGGACTATGGCACAAA
>NC_090742.1:19936434-19938934 GCF_036898095.1 Palaemon carinicauda
CTCTCTCTCTCTCTCTCTCTCTCTCTCTCTCTCCAAATCCGTCGTGGCATTAGCTTAAGCTATAGTTACTGCCACCTCTGATTGGGGTCAGCTGCCACTCTGACCTCGATTTGAACATCGGCAAGCAGTCATGCACAGGGAGAGAAAGAGGGGGAGCGAGAGAGACATAGGGAGAAGAAGAGGGAGAGGGAGAAAGAGTGGAGCTACATCCTTCTCTGTTCTTATACGCGATGTCTAACAGTATTTCACTGACTCCAGTTTATCGTAGATAAGTTGAAAGGAAAGCAAAATAGTCCTATTTATTAATGGTTATTATCTTTCTTTCTCCGCGAATTTATCGCGTGTGTACATATACATACCCTAAGCATAATTATATACATACACGTATACATACATACACTTCTCTCTTTTATATATATATATATATATATATATAGTGAGAGAGAGAGAGAGAGAGAGAGAGAGAGAGAGAGAGAGAGAGAGAATTCACCCACAAAATATATTTTCAGCGTTTGAACAATGGACCACATTGCCCCCAAACACCTCGAATTATGACTCAGTAAAGCACTGAAGCAGGCAAAGTAATGTGCGGTAGCAAAAGCAAGTTGCTTCCTGTGACAGTAAACAAACGACCTAGCCTCCATCATCCTTGGGAGGTCCGTAAGCTCCTTAGGTGACAGGGCTACCAACCCCCCCCAAGCATAAGCCAGGGCTACCAATGGAGTATTACCGTCCTACTCTCTTTCTTTCTCTCTCTCTCAGGGTTTTGAGATCGTATGAGAACTCGCATCTCAGGTCTCTCTCTCTCTCTCTCTCTCTCTCTCTCTCTCTCCGAACTCCCGCGCATACATGATGAGAACAGATCAAGACGTCAAGTTTTGAAGACGTTTATCTCTGGCACCTTTTATCATGCTTTGGGAAGCTTATGTGGTAACTGTGATATCCCGGGGTGCTTTTAGTGTGTGCTTCTAGTGGTTTACTCCCCCCCCCCCCCCAGACGTAGCGATGTTTTACGAATACTTTTAAATTTTCTTTAGTATTGAATTGCTAATGACTGTAAGTATAATGTAACCTCTCTCTTTGACTTTTCCGTGAAAGGAGTAGTACCTTGAGTACGGTTCACGCGGTTGACTGTAGGCAATTCTTAAGGGCGCTTCGCATCATTCGACCTTCACCTGTACACACTTTTTAATCTCACATGAATGAACTTTCGGGTCCCAACACCTGGCTACAATATAAAGGGCCAAATACTTAATATAATCCAATCATTTAAACTGTTTCATTACGGAGCGAAAAATCAAGGTAATACACATAAACAGATCAATGACATTAAATATTAAAAAACTAAAGGAATTCATATAACTTGAAAAATTATTAAAAATGTTTTTCATTATGGAACGAAACTCTAGGTAATAGAGATGAACGAATTAAGAAAATACGCAAAATATAAATATGAAATAAAAGGAATTCATGTATATTTGATAGCCTCAAAGACCTCTTAATTTCACGCACTCGCTCGCGCATGCGTGCTAAGCACACATATATTACGAAGGTGAGAAAAGCCTATTTCATTAATGGGAGGACATTACGCGTTTAGGCTTAGAGGGTACAAGGCATACTTTATCAATTATTTTATAATGTATATAATTATTGTTGACCAGGCGGACATGAGTCTTTTTATAGTTTATATATGACATATTTGTTTTTGACGTTGTTAATAGTTTATATATGACATATCTGTTATGACGTTGTTACTTTTTTTTAGAATGATTTACTGTTAATTTGTTCTCTTCAGTTATTTATTTCCTTATTTCCTTTCCTCACTGGGCTATTTTTCCCTATTGGAGCCCCTGGGCTTATAGCATCTTGCTTTTCCAATTAGGGTTGTAGCTTGGATAGTAATAATAATAATAATAATAATAATAATAATAATACAGTTAAGATTAGAATAGATTATTAACTATATATGTTTTCTATATTCCAGGATTATAATTTTACTAGTGTACGCGACCCGTCAAAAGTGAAGGCTAAATATTTAGATAAATATAAAAAAAAAACGCGCACACAACGCCCTACCACCAAGGTGTGACTACTTCCTCTCCATACCCGAGGTCCAGGGATAGCTGAGCGTGACCGGATATATATATATATATATATATATAGATGTGTATGTGTACATATATGTATTTATATATATTATATATATAAATATACATGTGTATATGTATGTATGTATGTATATATATATTTATATATATGACCAGACCTTTGTTAATTAGTACAAAGAGTATATTCTCATTACCATATGAGAGAGAGAGAGAGAGAGAGAGAGAGAGAGAGAGAGAGAGGTCTATACATAAGCCGGGGTCCTTCAGCATCGTAAATATCTTTTCTAAATCTATTTAGCGCCAGTGGCATGGTTGTTTAGGGCGTGGAAAATTACACAGGCAAATAAGAAAACTTCACCTAAATTACCAGTTCGGTCACCTCACAACGAACA
>NC_090742.1:19943934-19956453 GCF_036898095.1 Palaemon carinicauda
AGGTGGAGGAGGACGAAGATGAGGAGGTGTAGGAACACAAGTAAGAGATACCGGAAGACAAACGAAATGAGGAGGAGGAGGAGGAGGAGGAACACAAATAGGAGATACAGGAAGACACACATGAGGTGGTGAGGACGAAGATGAGGAGGTGTAGCAACACAAGTAAGAGATAAAAGGAGACAAATAAGAGGAAGAGGAGGAGGAGTGGGGGGGGGGAGGCAATAACGGAACACAAAGAGGAGGTAAAGGGGGAGGATGATAAAGAGGAGTAGGAACACAAGTAGGAGGTAGAGCAAGATGATGATGATGATGATGATGAGGAGGAGGAGGAGGAGGAGGAGGAACACAAGTAGGAGACAAAGGAAGACAAATCGGAAGTGGAGCAAACAGAAGAGTGAGAGAAGACGAGGATGAGGAATACGAAGAGTAATAGGAATATGTTACAGATTGGAAAAAATAATAGAAATAAAACATACATAATAACAAAAATATAAAAAATTTTACAAAATAATTCAAACAATTAAAAAAGGCATAGACAGAAAAAACAAAAGAAAGAAAATAAGAGAAAAAAACATACATAATCATAATAAAAATGCCAAAAAATATATACAAAATAATTAAAACAATTAAAAAAAAGACAGACAGAAATAACAAAATAATGCCTTAAAAAAGAGAAAAAATCATAAACCAACATATAGGAAGTTGCAAGAAAATTACTACGAAAGCAAAGATGGATAATAATTGCACTGTCGTCATTCTTCTTTATATTCGAAAGACAGCTGTTTCAGCTTAGGCAGATGAAGTTTCGTCTGATTAAATCTTAAAAAATGGAAAAATCTGAACGCACAGAGATACGCATCTTATAATTTACTGTGTATATAAACGGGTAATACATACAAATATTCATACACTGTGAACTGTGATTGTGTATGTATGTATGTATGTATGTATGTGTATATATATGTATATATATATATATATATATACATATATATATCACACAGATATATATATATATATATATATATGTATATATATGTATATATACATATATGTATATATCACAGATATATATATATATATATATATATACATATATATATACATATATATGTATATATATACATATATATCACACAGATATATATATATATATATATATATATTTCAAACTAATTTCTAGGTGACAATAAAAATGTAAACCTAAAATATCTAAATGCTGTATTATTCTTCATATACATACTTATATATGTACATAAATAATAAATACATAACATACACAAGCATTATAAATACAAACAACAATCCATAACTATAAAAGCTTAATATTAAAACCACATTCAAAAAGATTTCATTTTCATTAATACGTAAAAAAGATGTACAAAATTCTTTAAAACGACCCAACGAAAAAAAAAAGAAAAAGAAAAAAAAAGATAATAACAGGGAGTGATAAAGGCTTTGGACGTCTCCTGTTAAGCCCCGCCCACAAGTCGACCACCATTGCCAACATGCTTTTCTGGTCAACATGCTTTTCTGGCTACTACATTATTTAATCTGTGGAAGGATGCTGGGCATCAGTGATGTTCTTCTATCAATCAATGTCTTGTCTGTAAATGAATTTGTGTAAATCATATAAATGATATTAACAGTTCGGAAAAGAACATCGCCATTAATGATGGGAATTTAAATGGTAAATATGAATTTCTGATAAAAGGTTAATAATTTTAATACAGCCTTTATCAATATTTAGATTAAAAGGGTCAAAACCTGACATTACATTTATCTTAAATGCTTAAAATGTGAAATTTTATTAAGCTAAAATGATCAAATCGTAAAATTCCATTATTCAAAAATGTTCATAAAGTGAAAATTAAAATTGTAATTATCTTAAGAATCAAAAAATAAAGAGAACGTTTCCATGTCTCTCTCTCTCTCTCTCTCTCTCTCTCTCTCTCTCTCTCAGCTGAGAGTCCTACAGAACTACATAACCTTACCCTGGCACCTCCCCCTCTTCCAAACTATCAAACGTCCTTAGAGAGGACCTACCAAACCCCTCCCTCCCCACTCTCTCTCTCTCTCTCTCTCTCTCTCTCTCTCTCTCTCTCTCTCTCTCTCTCTTTTTTTCTCTGGTTTGACAAATGCCAAACATGTCAACAGTGATTATGTTAATTAGCAGGTATTAATTGAACAATAGAAGCCCCGTGAAAGGATTATATTGATTGGCCATGAAGTGGGGCGTGGCAGCTCCAGACATCTATATAAATAACTTGTTTGTGGAAGCCATTGTTGGGAAAAGGACGGACGGAGGGAGCTTATGTTATTGGAAGGGACAAAAGGCCATAGGGACCAGGAACTTTCCAGCGGGGAAATCGTCATAGGAAAAAAAGGCAAGAAATGAAAATATAAAATAGAGTAATAAAAATAGAAAATAAATAAATGAATTACGAGCCCCTGAAAGAAAAATGTGAAAACTAGTAAGAGATAAGAATGTAATTTATATATACAGTATATATATATATATATATATGTATATATATATATATATATACACATATATATGTGTGTATATATACATACATATATACATATACTCATACAAACACACACACACACACATATATATATATATATATATATATACACATATATATAAACATATATATATACACATATATATAAACATATATATATATATATATATATATCACAAAAATACCACAACATTTTTCATCACTTACGATAAAAATTTAATACAAGAGAAAACCACATATTTTGGGTTGTAATTCTATTTCCGTCTAATAAACATACACGAACATACACACACACAAACACTTATACATAAAGACAAAATACACACATACATATAGACATACATCTATCGAGCCACATTGACATACATAAGCGCAAACAACCAACCATAACTAAAAGTCACTACTTACATGTTTTGAATCTTGACAAATTATTATTATTATTATTATTATTATTATTATTATTATTATTATTATTATTATTATTAGCTAAGCTGCAACCCTAGTTGGAAAAGCAAGATACTATAATCCCAAGGGCTCCGACAGAGAAAAATAGCCCAGTGAGGAAAGGAAATAAGGAAATAAATAAGCGATATGAGAAACAATGAACAATTAGAATAAAATATTTTAAAAAACAGTAACATCAAAACAGACATTTCTTATATATACTATAAAAAGTCTTAAGTCAATAATAGTACGAGAATATTTATTTTCTTCCACCTGACACACAAATACAAAAATAAGAGAAAGATAAATAGACTTGCTCTTTGGTGTATAATTTGGGACTCATCCAGCGGCCCCTAACGAGAGATATACGGATTATCCGCCTTCCGGCAAATCTTTAACTGACTACTTGTGATAGGGCTACTGAAGGAGTAAGAGTAGCTTCTTTTTTGTTTTTATTTAGACTGGCGTCTTCTAATTACTGTATATCAATCCTAGATATAATTTACTCTGAGGAGTATTGCCAAGTATATATTACCAGCACGAGATCTCGGGTAAAGGGTAACAAGAGAGGGAGGGGGATGTGCGCGCCCTGCCCAACCAGCCAGCCAGCCTTGCTGATATCTCTCTCTCTCTCTCTCTCTCTCTCTCTCTCTCTCTCTCTTCAAAAGTAAGAGATGGACGATTATGGTGAAGGTAAATCTCTTACTCTCTCTCTCTCCTAAAGTAAGAGATGGACGATTATTGTGAAGGGAAAATCTCTCTCTCTCTCTCTCTCTCTCTCTCTCTCTCTCTCAAAAGTAAGAGATGGACGATTATTGTGAAGGTAAATCTCTCTCTCTCTCTCTCTCTCTCTCTCTCTCTCTCTCCTAAAGTAAGAGATGGACGAGTATTGTGAAGGCAAAATCTCTCTCTCTCTCTCTCTCTCTCTCTCTCTCTCTCAAAAGTAAGAGATGGACGATTATTGTGAAGGTAAATCTCCTTCTCTCTCTCTCTCTCTCTCTCTCTCTCTCTCTCTCTCTCTTCAAAAGTAAGAGATGGACTATTATTGTGAAGGTAAATCTCTCTCTCTCTCTCTCTCTCTCTCTCTCTCTCTCCTAAAGTAAGAGATGGACGAGTATTGTGAAGGCAAAATCTCTCTCTCTCTCTCTCTCTCTCTCTCTCTCTCTCTCAAAAGTAAGAGATGGACGATTATTGTGAAGGCAAAATCTCTCTCTCTCTCTCTCTCTCTCTCTCTCTCTCTCTCTCGCTTCAAAAGTAAGAGAGACAGACAATTATTGTGAAGGCAAAAACAATGTCTATGATTAATACTGTCTGATTGACGATGCACTGCCACCCAGAACTCGGCTTCTTTTTATATAGTTTTTGGGTATGTGCGTGTTCTTCCTGTCAGCTTCTTATCTGACATCAATTTATGGGTCCTTGTGTTAAGACTTTTCTTTAATATCCACTTCCAATATATTGGAATAATTATGTGTGGTAAAGTTATACTGATCAGCTGACACACTATTCTATCTAATTTCTCTTCCTTTTCTTTTGTCAATTTTTTATAGTTTATATAGGAAATATTTATTATGTTGTTACTGTTCTTGAAATATTCTATTTTTCCTTAATCCCTTTCCTCACCGAGCTATTTTCCCTGTTGGAGCCCCTGGGCTTATAGCATCATACTTTTCCAACTAGGGTTGTAGCTTAGCATGTGATAATAATAATAATAATAATAATAATAATAATAATAATAATAATAATAATAATAATAATAATAATAATAATAACATTGAAACAATTGTGTGGTAAACTATACTGATCAGCTGACACATATGATGAAACACTATTCTATCTAATTTCTCTTCCTATTCTTTTGTTATAGTGTTTACAATTTATATAAGAAACATTTATTTTAATGTTGTTACTGTTCTTAAAATATTTTATTTTTCCTCGTTTCCTTTCCTCACTGAGCTATTTTCCCTGTTGGGGACCCTGAGCTTATAGCATCCTACTTTTCAAACTAGGGTTGTAGCTTAGCAAGCAATAATAATAATAATAATAATAATAATAATAATAATAATAATAATAATAATAATAATAATAATAATAATAATAATAATAATAATAATAATGTATTTATGTATGTGTGCTGGAAATATTAGTGCTCTGAAGGGGTTTACAACTCTGAGATAATGCTTATCTTATATCACATATTTATGCATATATCTACTTATATATCTATCTATCTATTCATCTACCTATTCCTGTATCTATTTATCTATTTATCTAACTATATATGTATCTATTTATTTATCTATCTATCTATCTATGTATCCACCTATATCTATCTATATGTATGTATGTATGTATGTATGTATGTATGTATAAGGTAAACTTAATTGAACTGTACATTCCGTTCTGCTTCAGAGCAACGGCAGGAACTCATTTCTATATTAATCATTTCTTTAATTACCCAAACACAATTAGCGTCACATGACTTGTCAAATACACTAATAACCTTCAGTACAACTTAAAAAAAAAAAAAAAAAAAAAAAAAAAAAAAAATAATCCTTAAAATTTTATATGAATATATCTTATAAGAATATATCCACAACATCAATTAAAAGGGAGCTAATTAGAGCTTCTTTAATGGCGTGTACATAATTTGTACCTGACACGCAAGAAGACCTACTAACAATGTGTAATTTGCAAACTAGTTGGACCAACTGTACAATATACAAATTAAAGAAAAGAATAATCTACATCTGTTAAAGAAATAAAACCAAATATTTGACATTCATTTTCCTCATTTTGAGTGGGTATAACTTAACGTGGTGAAAGTGTTTGTGCATTGCCATGATCAGCAAAGCTGTACTAGTCAGGGCCACCCATACTAGGTTGGTTTGTCGTGAGCGATCAGACTAAAATCTCCCTCCATCACCAATGCGCAGTTGACCAGCGTGGTGATGAAAACAGGCCAAACTCCAGACATGAAAGAGGGCATATCTGAGGCCTTTGTTCTGCAGTGGACTAGAGATGGCTGCATTTGCTGTTGTATTAATTTTCACTTATATATGAAATTTATTGATATCATTAATCAAAAAACATACTTTCTTAAAAATTAATATTTTTTCAGTTTGATTTTAAGTATACAATCGGGTTGAAATATTCGATAATAAGCCAACCATTATCTACATCCATATTTGATTTTGGAACTTAATAATTTTCTTTACCTTTTTAATATAATTTCGAGCAATATCACAATTTGCACCTTTATACAAAGCTTATTATACATTCCAGTTAAAATGTCCCGGCGATGAAATAATACTTATTTACATAAATGTTTGATTTCAAAGCTCAATAACTTTGTTTAACTTTTAAATACAATTTCAAGCAATATTTTATCTCATATCACACTTGTAACTGGTCTCCTAAAACTGAGTAAATAGATAAGGTTACTTCCATGGCGACAACAGTTATATTTTCCTCGACATTGTTGATCACCTGGAAGGGTTACCCAAAGGAAGAGACTGTTTTTGCCAAGTTAAAAAATCCATTCTGGCGCTGCTTTCCTTAATATTCCAATAACCTTTCCAATTCAAAGAGGCGCGCTTACAACAAAAGAGGAGACTTATAATAATTGAGATCTGTGAGTCAGAGCAAACCATCTCTCTCTCTCTCTCTCTCTCTCTCTCTCTCTCTCTCTCTCCCCTTGTAACTGTGTGACAGGTATCTGTGCTAACAAAAATATATCGGGACTTTCCAGGTCTTGTGTTTCTCTCTCTCTCTCTCTCTCTCTCTCTCTCTCTCTCTCACACACATTTTTACGACTCTAAGTCTTATCAATCGTAGTGACCCGAATTCCTCAACTGAGAACTGCTGAAAAAGGTCTTCAAAGAGTCTATTTGTAGCTTTAATGATGAAATAAACTAAGTAAATTCATCAACAGATTTACCTATTGGAACATAGTATGATAAAAGTAAATGCTTATTTCATTTCTTATAGTGATAAAAACCTTGGCGAAATCTTATTCTACCTTAAATGTAACCTTTAAATTTGTCCTTATTTTTTCCGTTTAGAAAATGATTCAGGTACGTTAATTTCTTAACTAATTTAAATAAGTCTTTAAAATAAATTAAATTCCTAATAGGATTTATGAGTCCCATGTAAGCTAGGTGGCAATCAGCTGACTGCTTCCAAGATCGTATTTGGCCTTAAGTAAATCCCACTTAAAACTCGAAAACAATGCACTTGAGAGAGAGAGAGAGAGAGAGAGAGAGAGAGAAGAGGAGAGAGAGAGAGAGCGAGGAGAGAGAGGTGTAACGAGACCTGCAAAAATTTAAAACCTAAACTAAAGCTATTCCGGGAGAGGAGAGAGAGAGAGAGAGAGAGAGAGAGAGAGAGAGAGAGAGAAGTCTAACCAGACCTGCAAAAACTTAAAACCTAAAACCAAAGGCTATTCCGGAGAGAGAGAGAGAGAGAGAGAGAGAGAGGAGAGAGAGAGAGACCCGAAAAAAATTTCCCAACAATAAACATTTTAAAAGTACGAAAATGATGCCTCAAGTTGCACCAGCCCCAGTCGTTAACGCGACCTCGCGAGGGAAGAGAGGTAAAAGCTACGATGATATCATGAGTCCAAACCCTGATAATTAACCTGAATTTGTTCGTTTTTGGCGTTGCCAAATGAAAGGTCACGAGTCCGTCTATTGTTTGAATTCAATGGAATGATGCCGTAAAGAAGAAGAAGAAGAAGAGGAGGAGGAGCTGTAGAGGGAATATATAGAGGCAGAGCAGGAGAAGAAATGTTTGTAGGAATAGTAAAAAGAATTCGATTCAGTTGGGAATAATGCAGTGAAGAGAAGAAGAAGAAGAAGAAGAAGAAGAAGAAGAAGAAGAAGAAGGAGTAGTAGTAGAGGAAGTATATAGAAGAAGAGCACGAGAAGAAATGTTTGTAAGAAGAGTAAGAAGAATTCGATTCAGTTGGAATAATGCAGTGAAGAAGAAGAAGAAAGAAGAAGAAGAAGAAGAAGAAGAAGAAGAAGACGAGGAGGAGGAGTAGTAGAGGGAGTATATAAAGGAAGAGCAGGAGGAGAAATGGATGCAAGATAGAAGAGATTAGTTGGTGTACGAATAAGGAAGAAGAATAAATTAGATTCAGTTGGGATAATATCGCGAGAAGAAGAAGAAGAAGAGGGAGTATATAGAGGAAGAGCAGGAGAAGATATGGAAACTAAGAAGAGATTAGCGGGTGTAAGAATAGTAAGAATCGACTTCAGCTGGAATAATGCCGTGAAGAAGAAGAATAAGAATAGTAGAGGGGAGTATATAGAAGAAGAGCAGGAGGAGAATGGAAACAAGATAGAAGAGATTAGTGGGTGTAAAAATAGTAAGAAGAATTTGATTCAGTTGGAATAATGTCATGAAGAAGGGATAAGAAGAGAGAGAACAAAGAAGGAAGAAGAGTAGAGGAAGTATATAGAAGAAGAGCAGGAGGAGAATGGAAACAAGATAGAAGAGATTAGTGGGTGTAAAAATAGTAAGAAGAATTTCATTCAGTTGGAATAATGCCGTGAAGAAGGATAAGAAGAAGAAGACAAAGAAGAAGAAGAAGAGTAGAGGAAGTATATGGAGGAAGAGCAGGAGGAGAATGGAAGAGATTAGTGGGTATACGAATAGGAAGAAGAATTAGATTCAGTTGGAATAATACCGTGTTGAAGAAGAAGAAGAAGAGGAAGAAGGAGGAGGAGGAGGAGAACGAGGAGGAAAAGGAGGAGGAAAGTACAGCAGGTATAAGACATTAGATTATGTGTAGGGATAGGAAGAAGAATAACATAAACTTGCAAAAAGTGAGGGGGAGGAAATAAAAGAACAGGAAGAGAAGATAATATAGAGCCATAGAAAAAGTAGACGACAAAGATTTAGCAGAGAAAAGTAGAAAGATGGAAGGGCAAAAAATACAAGTAAGACGTGTAGAAAAAATTAAATAATGTGAAGCAGAATACGAGATGTAAAAGTTTTGGATGAGAATAACAAAAAGAAAGGAAAAGACAAGATCAGGAAGAAGAAAAAAAAGGAGTTAAATAGAATTGGGAGAATGTGTGGAGAAAGAAAAAACAAAAGGAAAGGAACAATTAAAAGAAGTAGACACTAATAGTAGAAAAAATGAGAATAAAGTAGCAGATTGGAATGAGAAGTACAGGAGAAAAAAAAAAAAAATAGGGTATAGCAGGAAGAAGTAATGAGAATTTTAAGAGAGAGAAATTAAAGATCAAGGATACTAAAATTTAAAAAAAAAAAGCCTATAAACAAAAAAATTTGTTGTTTACAAATGGATGTATGTCCAGTAGAAAAAAATTCTGGAAGCTATGATTTGTCTTCAATTTTTTCTTCAAGATAAAGAGAACGCTTGTTTTCTGAACCACATTTATCTAAAAATATATGTATTCGATAATATAGAAAATTCTATTAGCTTGCTTTCTTCCCATTGGTATGGGATAACACGATTGCCTTCTTTTGAAGGACTTTGCTTTGGCTTTTGGGGTGGACCGTAGTCCCGATCTGCTGCCCTGCCTGACATCGCCTAGACCCCGGTAGTAAAATTAGTAAAATGTTGAAAAAAAAAAATGCTGTTGTATATTGGAATACTCTATAAGGGAAAACTTAAATGTATCAATGCAAGTTGATGCCAGAGAACTCTAAACCAATCAACCATCACTACAAGAATATACTCAAGAAACCTTTAATTACAGGTAAAAAATAACAAAACATGAACAAAACTCAATTTAACTAACATAAATTTGCTCACATGAGCTACGCAAAGAAAATTATACAAATTAACTTGAAAACCTTTACATCTTCAGGAGAATTACTTGAATACTTGAAGGAAAACACTATTAATCGTAGGCAAAGCTTCCTTTCAAGTTAGACTAACACAAAACACTTAGAATGTAAAAAAATTAAACACAGTACAAAATACCTATAATTTCTTCTACACAGCTACCATCAATTAATTAAGAATTACATACTTATGCACGTACATATAAACACACATACACACAAACCCCTAAATTCTATAGGCAGCCACACAAACCCTAAATTCTATAGGCAGCCACAAACATAAAAGTAAATAGCAACCATTATTTCTATTTAGGGATTACATACTCATCTACACACACAAACACTAAATTTCTATATGCAGTCACAAACACAAAGTAAATAGTGACCATTATTTACGCACGTACGGAAACAAACACCAAAGTTCTATATGCAGTCACAAACATAAAGTAAATAGTTACCATTATTTACACTTAGGGGATACATACTGTACGTCCCTAATCAAACAAACTTACAAACAAACAAAACACCAAAGTTCTATAAGCAGTCACAAACATCAAGTAAATAGTTACCATTATTTACACTTAGGGGATACATACGCCCTAAACAAACACCAAAGTTTTATATGAAGTCACAAAACATAAAGTAAATAGCGACCCTTATTCACACTTAGGGGATACATACGCCCTAAACAAACACCAAAGTTTTATATGAAAGTCACAAACATAAAGTAAATAGCGACCCTTATTCACACTTAAGGGTTACATACGCCCCTAAACAAACAAACATACAAACAAACACTAAAGTTCTTCAGTGAAGGCCACTCCTTCACATTCTATTTCAGCAAGGGAGTTCCCATTGAGTATCTATCCATCTATCCATCTATCCAGTGGCTGACCGTTGCGCAAGTAGCTCTTCATATTAACCCCTCACTCCTTTTCTAATAACCCCCCCCCCCTTAAATACCTCCCTCCCTCCCCCTTCAACATCTCTCGCTTCCTCTTCTTTTTTTTTTTCTTCTACACCTGCCAGCCACCGACTAGCAGCAGCTCACCTTTTTTGGGAAGCCCATACACCCAAAACAGATTTTTTTTTTTCTGTTCTCTCTCTCTCTCTCTCTCTCTCTCTCTCTCTCTCTCTCTCTCTCTCTCTTTTATTCACTTGAGTGGCCTTCCATAGCAATTCACAGAAGGCTATTCCATACACTTGTCTCGGCTTTTCTTCAGGAGGTCGCTAAGGCTATGGGAGGAGGAGGAGGAGGAGGAAGAGGAGGAGGAGGAGGAAGGAGGAAGAGGAAGAGGAAGAGGAGGAGGAGGAGGAGGGGAGGAGGGAGGGAGGAGGCTTCTATAGTCTGTTTAGGTAGGACCTTCATGTAGAGGAGATTAATCAGGCTGATACGCCGGTAGCAGCTAAAGGTTGAATTTCACTTAATTTCTGGCGTTAAATTTAGCCTCGGAATTGCGTAAATTTATTGGATATTTCAATTAATTTTCAATGAAAAGATTTATTCTAAATCCCTCTACGTACATTTAAAAGTTTGCAGGAAATTGAGTATAATTGGTTATTATTACTATTATGAATTTAAAATGGCAAACACCACTATTATAATTATTATTGTTGTTGTTGTTGTTGTTGTTCTTATTACTTGCTAACATACAGCCCTAGTTTGGGAAAAGCAGGATGCTATCAGCCCAAGGTCTCCAACAGGGAAAATAGCCTCACTGATCAGTGAGGAAAGGAAAAAAGAAAAAACTACAAGAGAAGTTTAAGAACAATAATAAAATTAAAATCAAAATTAGCAGGGAAGCACCCTAAAGCCAGTTATTTGCAAGTCAAATTGAAAATGAAAATTGAATGACAAAATGAAAACAATACAATAAGTAAAAATAAGACAAATATGTAGAAAGAACGCTATAGCCTCTGTACCATGGCCTTCCACTGTCTTGGGTTAGAGTTCTCTTGCTTGAGGGTACACTCAGGCACACTGTTGTATCTAGTTTCTCTTTCTCTTGTTTTGTTGAAGTTTTTATAGTTTATATAGGAAATATTTATTTAATGTTGTTACTATTCTTAAAATATTTTATTTTTCCTTGTTTCCTTTCCTCACTGAGCTATTTTCCTTGTTGGGGCCCCTGGGGCTTATAGCATCCTGCTTTTCCAACTAGGGTTGTAGCTTAGCATTTAATAATAATAATAATACACATAAGTAAATCTGAGTCAACGACGCATGATATTTAGAGGTATTGCTACTTTAGCCTACATACAATTTATTCGTTATGAATAAATGCATAAACATATAAATAATATTTTACGCTTAACATTTTGCCAAATATTTTTCAATGTCAAAAAATCAATTTAAACTGAAATTGAAATTGCACCCAGTACATACATTTTAGGCGTTATGAATAAATACATAAATATATAAATAATATTTCACCCTTAATATTTTGGGAAAAATAAGTAAAAAATCTCATTTAATCTCGAAATGTTGTGATGAAATTGCGAACATTTGATAAAATATAAAAGATTTCATAAAGTAAAGCGAAGCTCCATTTAGCACCTAAATGTCTTATGGTAAAAGCAAATTACTCTAGTTGCAGTAAAATTAGACAAATTTGTCCCATCACAACAGAGTTCGATCCCGGAATGATAGGTAAGATTCCACAACGAATGAGTTCGATCCTAATTCGAGAGAATTCGATCAAAACCATAACTGGGTTCGATC